>NC_056747.1:1024243842-1024278842 GCF_019279795.1 Protopterus annectens
CTTTCTGCTTTGTGCTCTATCCTATACTCCAGTAACAAGACCACTGATGCAAACTCAAGCTACAGTCCAATACAGGAGCAAGGATTGGGGAAATCTAGGCTGAGCTAATCAGTGGCTCGGAGTGAGACACAGCAAACATCCAGGTGAAAGGGATTAGATAGGTATCAATACATAAAGTAAGAGGTAAAAAAATGCAAATATTGTGACAGCTGGTATTCTGATAATGCTAACAGAGCAGAAGAATTAACACTCGCCATACCTGTTTCAATGGTTAGGTGATAAGCCTGACTCCTCAAAATGCTGGGTATGTGCAAAGCAGACAGTTGGGGGGTGGGCTAAAATGTATATACTACAGTAGCTTCACCACCAAGGTAACTACAGGTTGTGCTGAAGTCAAAAGTGAAGCTGTGGAATGAAGACAAGCCGACTTGGATGTACAGGTCACATGTCACATTTCCTGCATCAATATGCATACTGCATGTTGTGGAAATGGTCAGCCACCTTGAGGATGGTGACAAGGGGACACTCTTTTGTCAGTGAAATGAAGTCATTGAGAGGCAACAGGGCAAATGATGTAGTGACTCCTGCTACCTCTCACAACATTGCAACCCAGAAACTTAGGTTTTATTTATTCAAAGTCCATTACTGTGGAAAAAGTCTACAGAACGAGTAAATAAACTGACAGATTGAGTATGTGATGGTAAGGAATGGGGGCAGGACTATGTGCACGATGCAAGTGTGACGTGAAGAGCAGAGCATGAAGTGTTTCATAACGACTCATTCATCGCTGTACAGGCACACAAAACAGGTTGACTGCCCGGTTTGAATACACGCACAAACTCCACTAAACATGGAATCAACAAGTTCTGCCTCAGTATTTCAACTGAAGAAACCCCCAGTCATGTTACACTCAATACTTTCATTACAATACCTAACGAATCAGCATCTCATGATGTGCTGCACTCCTCAGTATCACAACACAGTACCTTACGAATGAACACCTCATCATGTGTTGCACCCCACAAAATCACACTACAGTACAAAAAGAACCACCACATTGTGTGCTTCACCCCATGATGTCAGAATTAAATGCCTAATGAAGCACTTCTGGTCCTCACATACTGTACCCTGAAGTAACACAATGCAACCCACAGTGGGATCTTTAACAAACTCAAGCAGGTACAGCAAGATTCAAACTTAAGGTCTGTGACATTAGCTTCAATATGTTACCCAAAGCCACACAGATTATTAATAAATATCAGTAAAATGACTTACCACACATCCATGAAGCCTAGGAGAGGTAGCTTTGAGCCACAGAGAGATTTATGTCTGAACAAGTATGACATTTGCAGATTATACAGCTTGCTGTGTCTTCAGTGAACCACCCTCCCCCATTCCTTCCACAGCACCTTGCAATGATGATGTGCATGTGCAAGGATGCAGACTGTTCCAGGATTGGTCATCTGGTTTTCCTGAACTTGCATCACCATAGTAACACAGAAGCTGGGGCTACGCTGCTAGGAAGAGTGAGATGCTAACTGGCATTATCAATGAACACTACCATACATGTGATGGATCAAATCAACTACTACACACTGAGGTCAATAAGCAGCCAAAGAATGTAATGGGGGTAGGAGGACAAAATGTATTTCAAACTGCATTTATTTTACACTGTTCAACCTCTCAGCAAAATAAAATCTAGCTTCCATGTCATTTTCAGATTTCATGCTAGAGCAATCACAGACAGAATGTCAGATTTCTATAGCTCAGTTTCATACTGCTACCTATTTTTGTCCCTAGATACTGCCCATCTTTCAAAAGTACATATGCCTTAATTATACAATGAAAAATAAAGCATATGCTGCAACCTCAAACCAGAAATGTTTAATTATTCACACACAAGCTCATCTTGCCTTGAGAACAACTTTACTAACCCATCTGTACCCATTTTATTTACATGCCTGAGGAAAAAACACTTACTGCACTTTCTGGTAAAATGTTGGCCCCTTAGAATATATCTGTACACCATGCATTAAATAGTGAATGCTTGACTACACCTATTCTTATTCTGAGCGGTCATGATGAGTGCATCACATCCATCTAATTAAATCTACTACACTGTTAAATGTATCACTGCTTACTACAAATGACATTTTTTTAAGGTTTTGCATTTCTCTAGTAAAAGTCACATGTTCTTTCAAGCCCTGCTCCCTTCAGTTTCCCATTACCAATATCAATCCTCTTCTTCTTTGGCTTTTTCCTGGTTAGGGGTCGCCAGAGTGGATCACCTGTCCGCTCATGATTGGCAGTGGAGTTTTACAGTGTCAAGTTGTGAGCCCGGCACCCAACCTTCCACAGAAGACACACACACTCACACCTAGGGTCAATTTAGAGTGTCCAATCCACCTACAGCATGTCTTTGGGATGTGGGAGGAAACCGGAGCACCCAGAGGAAACTCATGCGACAACAGGGAGGACATGCAGACTCCGCACAGAAGGCATCCCAGACGAGAATTGAACCAGAGAACCTCTTGCTGTGAGGCGGCAACACTAACCGCTGCACCACCATGGCCGCCCCCATTACCAATATCAATGAATGTAAGTAATGAAAGCAGCCCTGCTGTGAAAGGATATATTTCCACCATAGCCTACAGCTCCCTCCTCAATGAGCCACCCCCTCAACAAGTAATTTTTTTGTTTTCCCACATCTTGTACAGTAGCAAAGGCTGTGTGGTACTGTCATGTCATACTCAGGGCAAGAATTTGATATGCATCCAATTATTATGGAACCAGATCGAGCAATAGAACACTCTACTCTTTCTTGCTTGAAGATGCTGCCCCACTGAACATTCACATGATCTGCCCCCCCAAAGTCAGTTGGATGAGAGATTAGAACCCTCATCTCCCATATATTTAGCTACAGAACTGAATAAGAAGCGCAGCAAGAGGTTCTCCCGTTCGATTTTCAGCTAGTGTGTGGGGAGTGCCTTCTGTGTGGTGTCTGCATGTCCTCCCCGTGGGTCGAGTGGCATTCCGAAAGACATGGGTGAATGGGCATGCCTTCGTTAAAGGTTGGGTGTCGAGCTGGCAACTCGGCACCATGAAAATCTACTGCCAATCATTAGCAGATTAGAGTTCCACTGTGGCGACCCCTAACCAGGAAAAGCCAAAAGACAACAACAACATAGAATCATACCTCTCAACCTCTTAGAGCAAGAAATCTAGACAAAACTATAAATAATCTTGGGACAAAGGCCCAAAAATAGGGAGAATTTTTAAATATTGCTCTTGCAAATTTAGAAAGTTGCTATAATAACTTGTTACAAAAAAGGTGCATATTTAATTGTTGTACGATTAATAGCAGTTTGGTAACAGACCCAAGAGTTGTGCAAGTTGTTCATACAATGTTATAACAGTGTGGTAGTACTACAGTAAACTCTCAGTTAAAAGGCACTGGTGGGGATTGGTAGATGCCAGACAACTGTAGTTTCTGGTTGCTTGAGTGTTACTATTAAAAACAGGCCTGACTAATACTGCACCTCATACTATTTGTTTGGTTTGACTTGTTCTCAGGTTGAGGAGAGAGGGAATTTATTCCTATCTTCCTTTTTAAAACTCTAAAACACTAAAAACATAAGGTATGTTTCTGTGTGTGTGTGTGTGGGGGGGGGGTGAAAGTGCAACACATGAAAATTGTACTATATTTCTTCGATTTATTTTGTTCTGGTTGCTTGAGTTCCAGTTAACTGAGAGTTTACTATATCACACAAAAAGGGCTGATATATTTTCTTAATTTCTTCTTAGCACACACAAGCACACATCATGAACCAGATAAATAAAAATCTGTAGGAAATTTCATCAGCTTTACAACAGATCAGACATGGGAATACATCCTTCTGGAGTCACTGGAGCAGAATTTAAGACAATCTAGTGACTACAATGTCTGCAAATGCACATAGCACTGAAACAAAATGCATTCAGAGTGCGCAGAGAGTTGACTGGACGGCGCAATGGTAGCATCGTCACCTCACAGCAAGAGGTTCTCCGGTTCGATTCTCAGCTGGGGTGCCTTCTGTCTGAAGTCTGCATGTCCTCCCTGTGTTCATGTGTGTTTCCTCCCACGTTACAAGGACATGCGTCTAGAGCATTTCTCCCCGGGCCTCCATTGAAAATGGGCTTCGTTCCAAGTTGGACTTTCCCAGTTAACAAATGTTAAATAAATATTATTTCTCCAGGAGAACATAATCAAATGACAACCATGAACTGTAAATGCAGTTTTTGTCCATCCATCCTTTCATCATATGAATTATCCAGCACCCTTCCTCAAGACCTTAAAAAAACAAACATACACTGTATGTGTATTAATCAAAAAACAAAGAAAATGCTGCTGGTCTCTTGTGACAGCTGAAACTAATGGTCACTCATCTCCAAGTAATATCTGTGATGAGACGGAAAACTGAACATGGAATTTACTGTGTATTTGCTGAAATCAGACACTCTCCCATAACGCTAATAAACAGCTAGAAACCAAAGATGCACACCAAAGAAGCTTTACTAACACAAGCACTGACAAAATCAGACAATACAACCTCTTCTGCAACATCAGTAGAATGGTTTGGAGGGACACGTACATCTCACAGAGGACACTGCTGTTTTGGAACATATTCCCTTAGCCACATAAAACAAACTTCATCCCTGTCCATATTCAAACACAACTTGGATCTACGTATGGGAAACAGAAAATTTACCCCAGGACTTTCTCCCATACTACTAACATACAAAGGCAGCTCCTATATACTTTATCACATGCATGGATTCCCCTCAAATTATTTATGGTATGATCCCAGTTTATTTCATTATGGGTAATATATAATTATCAACCATGGGATGGGTAAGGCCAATCTGTAACCAAATGAAATATATTAATTAGAGCACAAAATGGGAAATTGGTTAGGCTTAAAATGGCAGCTAGCCATACGAGTGTATGTTACAAATCCCAGAAATATTCAAGACACCTAACATTTTACATTTAAAACTAGGAACGACGATAATGTGTGTACAAGCCACTGTTTATAGATTCATAGGTACTTAGTAGAGTGTGATCCATGAGGATCAGTAAAGTGTGATCAATGAGGATCTTTAGAATCCATACTAAGCTTCTAGTTCTTATATTTCAAGCACAAGCAACCCAAAGATGAGCAGAACAATTGCATACCATTAATATTACTTTTCATATTAATTTTCAAGGGTAATAGTTCCTCTTTCGGGTCTGCTTAACTACCTGAGGCACAGTATAAGGGGTCTTTTTGATTGGTCATTGAGGCCCTATGTTTACACAATGATTCATCACATGGGTGGGTGCACCCTGGCTAACCAGTAAACATGTTCCCAAACTCCTGTAGTGCTGCCGAGATCACCTGAACACAAGTAGGAGATAGATTTACCAGTAAACATGTTCCCAAACTCCTGTAGTGCTGCCTGGATCTCCTGATCGTGGGTAGAAGACAACTATTCACTAAACCCCTCATCTCCCAGACATTTTTTCCTTCTTTTTTCTGTTGCCCACCTTTCCCCTCATTTGACTCACACCTCATTCTTCTTCAAATCTCATGCACAACAACTGCACACACTGAAAATGCTTTGTTGGTGGATATTATTATTTTGCACAGAAATATACTGTTTGATGGTATGATAGTGTACAGGCCCTCATTTCTGTTTTGCCGATTAAATTCTTGTATCGTGTCTACTTATGGTGGAATTTATTTTTACTACATATTATCTTCCCTTATAACTCTCTCCATGATCACTCTTACCTTACCACCGGTACAGCAATATTAATTACAGTTTATTTCTTTGGTTATATTTCTGCCATGCTGAGCCTGAAATGGTCTAGGAGGATCAGTGCTCTGCCTCGTTTCTAAACTTTAAAATAATAAAGAAACTGCTAATAAAAATGTATATTTTTGTAAGTTAAGTACTCTACATACACCAATGTATTTGGGACTTGCTACCAACAGCACCAAGCAGATCATGTGACTAAGAAGCACGCACATTTTGTAACATGAAATCTGGTAACATTTTCTGTCTCAGCACAGACCGTGGCTCTCACCTCCCATGCGCAATGAGTCAGTGGGGCTGCGCTTGGAAGATGGCGGGAGGGTGAGGACAGAAAGATCATGAATAATTTCTAGCTTCTATTAGACATTCTGATCTTACACTACCCATTTCTTTCATCACGGGCTTCCAAACATCTCCCGTACTTGCGATGCATGGTTAAAGTTAATTCCAATACCTTCTTACAGTCAGTGTGTTGACAAAACATATAAAAGTGTTGTACTTCTTCAGAATGCTCAACAACAACAATAATAATAATAATAATAATAATAATTATTATTATTATTATTATTATTACTACTACTATCTCAGGCATCTCCTTAGAAATTAAATTGTCTACACAATATCCCATGTATAATTATTTCTGAAAGTGTATTTTTTATTTATCCTTTGTTGACCAGGGTAGCCCCATTAGACTAGCAGCCTCTTTTCAAGGAGAATCTGAGGTGATATTTATACCAACTAGGGAAGTTCGGACAGGGAAATGAGAACATTTTCCTAATAATTTTTGATAACTGCTGTGGAATCTTTTAGATCACCTGAGCTACAACAAACTCAAATAGATGGGACCTTGGTTTAATGTCTCTTCTAAAGGACAGCACACTTGGGAGTGCAGCACTCCCATTATGCTGCATGAAATTAATTTCTCAGTACTGACACTGCAATCACCTGGGGTGAGAATAGTACCCACAGCCTTCTGATCTTCCAGCACCAAAGGCAAGTCCGCTTCCTACTGAACCACTGACAAAAAGGTGGGCAACTGTTAAACTAGGTAAGTGAAGTCACATGTAGATCTTCTGCAGCCATATCCTAGATCACTACGGCAAGAGGAAGAACTACATACAGGAATGATTTAGAATTGTCACCAAGCATCATGTTTTGGCAGATGGCAAAAAAATCAGAAGGTCTTAAGGAAACTCGCATGGATGTTGGGAGAACATGCAAAACCCCACAGTTTGTTCCACTTGCAATAATAATGCACTTCTGGCCAAAACTCCCCCCGATCCAGTCCAACTATTTTCTATCTTTAAGATATTGATTGTCATCCTATTTTGTATGTGGCTCTGAAACTATCATACACTTTCAGCACATTTAAGAGTCAGACTGTTTCTGTTACCATTTTTCCTACTTTCATACAAAAGAATAATTTTTCTGTCCACCTCTACCTCCCACCACTCAAAACATGCACATGCAACCACACCAACACAGAGATACACACCGCACGCGCGAGTGCACACACACACACGTTTCACTTCTCTTTGCTCCCACCTGTGAATGCAACAAGCATTTCTCTGCATGCTATTGTATTTCTAACATTCTGTCACAAGTGTTTGTGATCAGAAGTTACTTCACATCACACTATCTTAATTTTTCATACTTACATGTACTTGTTTTCATATTGCAGAGACTGACTATTAGACCAGTAATTTAAACCAAACATCAGCAAGAGAAGCACAAGAAAACATAGTACCTGCTTATCAGTCTTCAAATTAAGCTGGGTCTTACCTTCCAAAACTGGAGAGGTACAGAAAACTAGATGGTTAATCCAATCAGTTTTGTCATTGAAAACCTTGCTGACTACTCCACAACAGCAACTGACTACTGTGGGAGTGGGAGCAGCTAACACTTTGTTCCATACAACAGGCTTAAAGCTGCAGTTAAAAATAGCAGTACTGAGTAGCCACCAGTACAATGCATGACAGAAATTGTCTGCCCACTAGTGCCATGTATGACAGAAAATGTCTTCCCACTACTACAATGCATGACAGAAAATGTCTGTTCTGCTAACAAGACATGTTACTACTACAGGATACAGACTACCATTAGGAAAATGCCTTACACTTTGCTGTAATGTGTCTCTTAGGAAAATGTCTGGGCCACAAAATGACCAAGTCATAACCTACTGCAGGGTCCTACTTCCATTAGGAAAATGCCTTACACTTTGCTGTAATGTGTCTCTTAGGCAAATGCCTGGGCCACATAATGACCTTATCATAACCTACTGCAGGGTCCTACTTCCATTAGGAAAATGCCTTACACTTTGCTGTAATGTGTCTCTTAGGCAAATGTCTGGGCCACATAATGACCCTATCATAACTTACTGCAGGGTCCTACTTCCATTAGGAAAATGCCTTACACTTTGCTGTAATGTGTCTCTTAGGCAAATGTCTGGGCCACATAATGACCCTATCATAACCTACTGCAGGGTCCTACTTCCATTAGGAAAATGCCTTACACTTTGCTGTAATGTGTCTTTTAGGCAAATGTCTGAGCCGCATAATGACCTTCTCATAACCTACTGCAGGGTCCTACTGGTTCAAATAGGTCCAATTAGACTAAGATCAGCCCTGCCCCCAACATTATTCACAATAGTGCTATACGCTATGCATCACACTGAGGTTAGTATTATTACGTTTACTACTAACATTATCAACAGTAGCTTCTAGCTATCCATTTAAGAGTGCCTGTTGACATTTCAGTCACAAATATACTACTTCTTGCAGATGAGGGTTGGGGGCCCTGAAGTGATCAGAAAGGAATTTCTATGACCAGAATAGGCTTGCAAGAGTTACCACAATAGTTCCAAGGTGGTGTTTCTATTCGTACAGAATTTAGTGTTCGTATGTGGGGTTTCTTCTAAAAGCAAATTATTTTGTGTGTTCCCATAACATATGCCCCAAAGAAATCTAACTATAAGAATGTTTATTAATTCTTCCCCAAATTTACAATTTTCAGAAAGTAAATATGGCACTACATCTGCCAAAACACTTTTGTACACATCACTTTGATTTCTCCGATGATCTCTGAAACATTCAGCTATTATAACAGGTTTCAGAATCAAATGCTTCTGTAAAATGCATGAGATGACAGTTTCCTTTATATTACTAGACTACACAATAATCTATAAGCTTTGGCTGCCATTATATTTAATAATACCAGAACTCTTAGCAATTGAGAATGCCACTGTCAGTTTAAAAATGTTTTACTCCTTCAGTATAGATTGCCCAATCAAGCTTCACATACCAGTTTTGTTTTATCCACATTTAGTTATCTAGCTGGTTAGCCCTTCTCTAACAGCTGCAGCCTGCACCTCTGCACGTTCTCTAAATTATCCAGGCTGTACCTCTGCACTTTCTCCAAATTACCCAGCCGGCACCTCTGCACGTTCTCCAAATTACCCAGCCTGCATCTCTGCACTTTCTCCATATGACCCAGCCTGTACTATGAACTTTCTTCAGATACACATGAAATAGCTATGGATCTTTTGTCAACACAGCTTTGGAGTTTATTCTTTTTAACTCAAAACACCGACTGCACACTTTTTTGTTTATCAAAACAAACAAATTATTTTCAATAATATTCTGCACTTTTGTCTTTAAATGAACCATGCTCTCACCTATACATACTTCATGCCCAGTTGCTTTCTTTATCTTTTTGTACGGCCACCAATAACAGAAGTCTTTTTTTTTTTTTTTTTACAGAACTCTGGATTCAATATATATATAAATATATATATATATATATATATATATATATATGGATTCACTTCAGAAGCTCGAATTTACAAAATCTCGAACTTCAAATAACCGAAACCAAAACATCGAGTTTTGTAAACTCGAACTTCTGAAATGAAACCAAAAAAAAAAAAAAAAGACAAACTTCGCTTAAAGGGGCTTAGCCCCTGCACCCCATGTGGGCTGTGCCCCCACACCCCTACTTAAATATACCAACTCCAAGATCGCTACAGTGGGGAAATGGGAAATCTCCCGTCTTGCGCTGTATGCGGAAGCGCAACACGGGAGATTTCTCATTTCCTGTCAACACCACACAAAAAAAAAACATTACGTACACACAGAGCGTACAAGAATCCTTGCCTCTGTGTGTACGCAATGTATTAAGGTAAGTAAACTTTTATTTTTCAACACTACACATATTCGATTTACTGAAATCTCGATCATATGGTCTCGACCATACGAAATTCGAGATTTTATATATATATATATATATATATATACATATACACACACAGACACACACAGACACACACACACACACACACACACACACACACACACACACACACACACACAAAGACATACCATTTGAAATAATAGACATTTGCTTAGTTCAGAAATGAATGCACAAAACTTAAGTCTACCTTTACACTCCACTTTGTCTCTGAAACACTGATATTTTATCAGCTTAAAGGTATCCAAATAAAAATAGAAATGCTTCCACATTAATTCATTATTATTGCTACTTTTTTAACAATACTGTCTATTTGCACTTTAAAATACAGTTTCCCATTTCACATTCTCTTAGGCAGACTGATTTCACAGCATTTATTAGATAGGTTCACCATATTTTACAATAAACACTCATCCTTTTGTATTGTCAAGAGATTTAATGTATATTATCACTTTGCTTCATTTTACCATTATAAAAAAAAAAAATCTTCTTCTCTTACACCAGCTTGTAATACCACCCGCCAGAAGGAAATCCTGCAACCCTAAAGAATATACGTAGGTATGACAACATGAATAAGTAAGCATACAAATGAAGCCATCATCTGCTGAATAACTTAGAATCTCATCCCTTTGTAAATTCATTTTATTATAAACATAATACTGTTCATAAGATACAACTTCATTAATGTTCAGTAAACACAGATTCCAGATACATACAAATTACTTGTGCATTACTGTTGCCAAGTTCCACTGGAAAGTACACATTGTTTTCTGAAATAAATTCTCTGCAGACAGCGCACTGCAATATATTATTAACAAGCTCTTTCAAGAAATACACATTTCCTTTGGTATAAATATTTACCGTATTTGCAATTTAGACCATAAACACATTACATTCCTTTAAGTTTAATGTCATAATTTCTGCTTTGAAAAAACTACTGTTCACATTATTATCTGAAACTTTCTGATGCCCACAAACAGTGTCTTAGATATTTCACAAAATAAATGGTTCCAAAAGTCTTTTTAATAAACACAATCACTTTTAACTCCTTTTGATTCAGCATTTCACTCGCAAAATCATCTTGCCTGGTACCATGATTAAAACAAGGTTTCGCCCTCCCTGTGTTTTCTCTGTTTTTTAGATTTTATATTTACTAATTTCATGAATACAAATACTCTAGCACACTTGAACCTATTACTCCAAGACTTCTCTGCATTTGCCCAAAGCATACATGGTCATGCAACATTAATAAATGCACAGACAAGTCCAGAGCTTTACTTCAAGGCTACCTTGACACTGAACATACAGAACACCGTCAATACACCCAAAAACATAATATATTGTGACTGGTGAAATGCACATCTTCAAAAAAACTAGCAATATTTGAGAGGATTTTTTTTAATTAAAGATGTACAAAATGGCATTTTTGTATGCTAAAAGCACTGCGCCGATTAATATAAAAAGGACAAAAAAAGTTAATGCTGCTAAGTAAATACCTGATTTGGTTCCTGACCACTACCAGAGTTTAAAATCACTAAATTAAAATACAGAATAAAATAACAATGGGCATCAATAACTGATGTGAAAGATAAATCACATCTAAATTGAAGAGTCAATGCAGCTGCTTTCACACTCTATACAGTTTCAGATATGCACTGCATGCCCCAAAATATTTTCCTTCACTTACTATTTACTATAGTACAGTCTATTACATTATAATGTTTTTGACAAGCTGCAAGCAGACGTTCATTGTTATAATTCTAGGTATTTCCTGGAACACCCGACAAGTTTCTGATTCAGGGGCAAATTGAAGGGATATTTGTAGACTTTTGCCCAGTGCCACCCAGTAAGCAAGGAACTTGCAGAGAGATGTTGCGTTATTAAAATAAAAGAAGACAGAAACAGAAGGCAGCTGCAGTTCAGCGGTTCATGAAAAAGGCACCCCCCCAAAAAAAAGGTGAAAACAATAAAACCTAGAAACAGTGAAGAAACCTTAAAAGAGGAAAACAGATTCCTTTACCACAGGATATGTACTGATATAAGCAAATGTCGAAAAACAACTCAGACAGTAAATTAAAGCAAGCAAAGTACTCTTAATGTCACTCATGAGACAATAAGCAAGTAAATAAATAAATAAAAACTCAGGAACTACAAGCTGTCACCATGGCTAAGTTGGCTGATGCTCAGAATGCAGCCCTGATGTTCCAGGATCGCTGGAGGAGCCTGTCAAGGACGGGTGAGTCTCCACTGTGGGTTCACCTGTCTAGCAGGAAGGTGGCAGCTTGATTCACTGTGTAACTGAGACAGGACCAAGACGTGCTGTCATAAAGCAGCGTGTACTGCAGCACAGGCTGAGTGTGTATGGATTAATGTACACCCATGGGGCGTAGCACTGAACAGTTACGCTCATCAGGGCTGATACAAGACTAGCATAGGTTAAAATGGAAACCCCCAATAGCTGCCTGAATGAAAGGCTCCCACTTATGAGACAAGTCATCAGAAGCTGATGGTCGGTAGGTAACAGAAGAAGACTCTGCAAAGGAAAAATAAAAGAAAAGCACTATGTAGCAAAAAAAAAAAAGATGGCATTAAATGATACAATAACTAAAATTTACCTTCGAATGGAGAGTTCTACACTCCTTTGGGAAGTAAAAACAAACACGTTTAGTAGCCATAGAGAAATTTAATCAGTGCAAATATTTATACAATGAAAAAAACACCATATTTTTGTCACCAAGCAATTTAAAACAACATACTCAAAAAAAAAAAAAAAAAGATAGAAAAGCACCCAGCTTGACTATGACCAAGATGTTCACAGTTTGAATAGTGGCTTGGGTAGTGGAAAATCTCACCTATCCCAGGGTGAGGAAAGTTGTCCAGTTGGATGCTTCATCACATGCGAGTGGATGATGATTTAGTAGCCATAGAGAAATTTAATCAGTGCAAATATTTATACAATGAAAAAAACACCATATTTTTGTCACCAAGCAATTTAAAACAACATACTCAAAAAAAAAAAAAAAAAAAGATAGAAAAGCACCCAGCTTGACTATGACCAAGATGTTCACAGTTTGAATAGTGGCTTGGGTAGTGGAAAATCTCACCTATCCCAGGGTGAGGAAAGTTGTCCAGTTGGATGCTTCATCACATGCGAGTGGATGATTGTAGGGAATGAAGACGCAGACATTAGCCATGGATGTGGGTTTTCCCTAACAAGCCAATGATAGTAGCTGTCATTAGTGTGCAAATGAGAGCACTCGCAATGACACTAGCAGTCATGTCAGCCATTGGGAGACAGGTTACGACCCAAAATAAAAATGACCTAACTGCCTGCATCATCTGATGCAAGTAGAGGCACAAATGCTATCATACCAGCCAGAATGATGGTCCCCACCACTTGGCTCTTACTTCCATGCTAGGGACTCCCTGAATGTGAGGAAGAAATGGGTTCAAGACCAGTAGGATATGTGCTGATGATAGGCAGCATGAAGGGGAAAAAACATCTAGAAAAAAATTAGAAAAACACCCTCACACGACAGAAAACACAACAAAAAAATAAACATTTTAAGTGTTTTCTTATCTGAACCTAAAATAATCAATTAATACTAATAATGCGACAGTAAGAGTGTCATAAACTGTATGTGGTCACTGTGGGTCACTCAAATACCCATGCATAAGCTCAGACACGTGACATTTACATGCAGTCAAAGATGCACAAGGCATTAGTTAGTTACTCAAGTATCCTGTGATTTACAATAATCATGCAAAATAAACTGAATCCTCTACCACCAATGTACCTAATAAAATTAACGAAAAAGAGAATAAAAAAGTGAAAACAGAGTTTGCACAAATTAAACATCCATGAGTATCCTTCACTAAAACTACCTAATCCAGAAAATGATAAATTAAACAAAGATTAAAAAGTAAAAAAAAAAAAAATGAAATAAATAAAATAAAATGAAGGACTGCACCCCCACAATGCAATCCATTCCTACAAAAATGCACTTCTGCACACAAGCACACATTCCAGCATGCAAATATCTTCCAATTCACCTCCCCAAAAGACAAATAATAAGTCTTATGCTACCAGTTTCAAATAAACATGCACAACACGAAGAACACAAAATTAAACATAAAAACACAAAGCCTTCACAACTATGACTACATATAAGTTTCGGTGCATAACCATTTAACATCAAATAATGTGTCATTATAGACTGTGTAAATTATTGCAATATGCTGTTTATTTGATTACCTTCATAAATAATAATAATAATAATAATAAACTGTCTCCTCCTTAACCCAAAAAAAAAACAAACTTTTGCTCTTTACACCCACTCACTTGTCTCCCTCCCTTCATTTCACACTCACATCCAGCAATGGTACCCTTATCTCTCCAGACCCCACCACCAAACTCCTAGGAATTACAATTGACAATCAACTAAAATTTGACACTCACATAAACACAACAATAAAATCTACTAACAGAAAACTCGGATCTCTCTATAGAATCAAATCTTTCCTGACACCAGAAGCCAGAACCACAATAGCTAGAACCCACTTAATCTCTACCCTATTATATGCTTCCCCCATATACACCAATCTTTCTAAGCATAATCTTAACAAACTAGCTACATCATATAACAATATTGCCAGATTTGCTACAAACTCTCCATACAGGACTCATCACTGTCTGAATCTTAAACAACTAGGCTGGCTTGAATTACCTCAACTAATACAATTTAACCAACTTACAATCGCCCACAAAGCCCTATACCATCCCGACAACACTCCAATGCTCTCTACCCTCATAAGACCATACAATAACCTGAGGAATCTACGCTCCTCTAATAGAATGCTGATTCATACTTCCTTATTAAATAACTTAGCAGGAGACACCATATTCTCTAATTCAGTTGGCAAAATATGGAATTTCCTACCACAAGACCTTACAACCCTAACCTTACTCCCACTATTTAAAACTAACCTAAAACTTTTCCTCTCTAACCACTGGCTATGCTCTTGCAACAACCCTGACTAAACGTTTTTTTTCTCTATTTATTTGATTTTTAAACTAACCTTTTCTTCTTAATTCCTAACTCTGTCACTCCTGAGTACTACTCACCATGCTTGATTGTACTAGTCACTTTTTTATAGTCATTTTTCTAAATTTTACTTCATCTGATGCTGTAATTCTCTATCTAAGTGCCTTTCTCAAATCTTTCTACTTTTTTAGTCTTTTTTAAACTATTTTCAAATTTTATATTAGATGTTTCTGTATGTTTACAGTGTGTTTATTATTATTTAGTAAGACGTTACTGGAGCTTTTCTCCCTGGGCCTCCACTGAAAATGGACATGTATCCAGTTGGACTAGCCCAGTCAACAAATGTAAAATAAATAAAATATTACTTCCGGACATCTTTGTTCTGCTGTTTTTTACAAAGAGTGGAAGCTACTGCCTATCTACTCCTCATCTGAATAACTACACTTACATGAGTTAGTGCCATAGAATTTACTACTGCTTTATTACATGGAGTGGGAACTGTGTCTGCTAATTAACTTATTAACACCACTTCAGCTGCATTCATCTTTCACATTAACACTACGGTTGAACAGACTGCATCATTATTACACTTCATATCTCACTATCGTACCTCATTGCTCCTATATTGTTGCTCACACCTGGGAATACAGTAACAGAAGATGGTCTCAAAACTGACAAAATTCTGCTTGCACCGAAAGATCATTTCATCTCTGAAAAAAAGCCATACAGGACGCCACAGATAAAGTTTATTCTACAATTAAAATACACAAGCTTCTCCAAATCACAGTCAGCTTTTGCAACATACAAGACACCACAGATAGAAGTTTATTCCACAATTTAAATACACAAGCTTCTCCAAATCACAGTTAGCTTTCGTAACATTGTGTTACGAAAGCTAACTGTGATTTGGAGAAGCTTGTGTATTTAAATTGTGGAATAAACTTCTATCTGTGGTGATCTGTACGGCTTTTCTCTGTGTTGAAACCACTGTGAATATCTAAGGTAATACTGCACTGTTAGTACAACTATTTCTCACTATGTGTTGCTAATTACTGAAAAAAAGTAAGGAATCAAACAGACTTATTATGTCATTAATTTACTACATTCTTTGATCACTGGGATGTTTGAATTCTTGCATGGCACTGACTGTTACTGATTGCTCTAGCTTTCAAAGCTACTACACTATAGACTATTGGATTACACTCTCTGATACATTTTTGCTGCTCACCATGACCGCTCTACTGTTACTTCATCATAACTGATTGCTCCGCAGTTACTGTAACTAGTTGTTCTACAGTTACAGTTACTGTACCTGGGACTATTAAGTTTGTCGATCTGTAGCTGTAGCTGTACAATTACTGCACCTGGAGTTACTGAGTTACACAATGTGATGCTCCTTGTTGCTACTAGTTAGACACAAATCAAATTAACACATTATTTCAGCTACTAACTGGACTTGAGGCTACTTGCGATAACTGCGATTTTTGCTTCCAAGATTCCAGAAACTGAAGCTACTGCTTTCATTTACTGTACCAGCCACTGCTAGGTAAGACCATCTAATTTAAATTTGCCACTGACAACTTTACTATACTGTTACATATTACTGTTACTGGCTGCTACTGCACAGGATTAAAACTCTCAACTATTAGTAGCCTGTTTCTGGTAATTAAAGAGTACAGGGTTTTGAGTCATTCTATCTTCATTTGCCTACTGTGTAATTCTGAGCGTGTTGTTTGACCTGACAGTGTTCCTGGGTCACCTCTAAAAGAAATACATGTCCAGCGGCCATAGCCAGTTAACCAATGTATGTTTACTATTTATCACATTCAGAATTACATCTCGTATTACCACCATTTTCTTATCCAGTCTATTAAATTCTTCTAGCTTATACCAAGATTAGGTTGTTAAGCTATCTTGTTTTACCCTACTGCTTTGATTGGACAGTCCTTTACTGCTACCTCCCAGTGACTGAATATTTGACAGGTGTAAGCATCCACTCAACTTGCAGACTACACTCTCACCTTAAAACCTATTTGGTAAGCCTGACAGACACACCTGCAGCACACAGCACCTCAAAGTTTTAAGAGAACATTGCCCAAAACTCCAAGAATAAGGACTAAGGAAACTCAGCCATTGTTTCACAAAGCAACAACCCCACCTTCACTCCACATGCCCAGTACCAGTACACATATCTTTAAGAATATCAAGAGTGCATAGTCCAAGCTCTTAAATATACACTGCCAGGAAGTGCGTGTGTGTGTGTGTGTGTGTGTGTGTATACACATATTTTATATATATATATATATATATATATATATATATATACACACACACACACACACACACACACACACACACACACACACACACACACACACACACACAAGTTTCAGTTTACTTAACCCTCTCATACCTTGTGAACCATACATATACCTTCCATGCATGTTAAGGAATCCCTAGACATCTGTCAAACCTGTTTATCACGAGGTGCAAACTGCACAGGGCTACATTCATCTATATGCTGCAAGTCCATAAATGTAACTTGGCTGGTGTGCTGCAGCACGTTTCACAGTGTGTAGCGGTAAATGGGTTGCTAGTGCAACCTGTGAGGTTGTGCGACAATGGCGGTGGAACTGCGGTTGATTGCTTCTCTATATTCTGGGAGCTTGGATACAGTTATGATGGAGGGAGCTGCATTCTGGAAGATGGCATACAATTTCTAAAATCTCAGCTATGTAAGAAACACAGCCAGAATCAGAACTCTTGAGATTAATAAGCAGTTTAGTCTAAATGTGGAACAGTGTCCATCTCTGCACCCTCAGGGGGTCAGTAATGGCAGGAACTGCTCCTATCTATTCTGACAACCAGGGAAATGAGGATAGAAAATCACTACATTGTAGATGACATTATCAACCACACCAGAGTATAGAGGGGTCAGACAGTAAGACATTTAAGACAGTTGCAGAGGCAATCTGTTGTACTTGCAACAGGAAATGGAAAGTACTGTTTCCCTAGAAAGGCCTCTAGTAAGACTGGGTCTCTATTATTTCATTGAAAGAGTACATCATCGAATGGCATTTTATCGAACATGCTATTCGTCAAACTGTTTGACTGACATCGCATCACAGTAGGGATCAGGAAAGTTTCCCTTTCCCCATTGTGGTGCAATCTCGGAGTTGGTATATATAATTAGTGGGGGGTGTGGGGGGTTCAATGAACAGTATTTCTAAATAAATGTTGTTTGACAATGTGATTCTTCAGTGATATAATACAGACCCAGTAAGACCAACGTAACTACTGTACCCAGTTCTACAATCCTCAGCTAAGGAAAGATGTGGCCACAAAAAATGAAAAGGCCTCACTGTTTCATGCCATGCCGCTTGTTTATTCTCTGACAACAGAATAGGTTAGGGTTAGAACTTTGAAGGACCTTGAAAGTACTTCTGATTTCCTCTCACAAAAGGAGGAAAGAGGCAGCAATAACTCCATTTACAGTGAGCATTTACTAACTATTTAAATTCAAGAATTTCAATAAAAGTACAAATAATACTGTAAATATTTTACTTCTTTATTTATTATACTGTGTGTGTGTGGGGTGCATGTATACTTATGTGTGCACATCAGGAAAAGGAAGACCCCTTAGCAGGAATTTTCAAGGATATAAATAAAAGAAGCAGATAAATACTGATTTTAGTAATAAAAAAGATACTTAAACAAAAAATGTTAATGATACTTGGTGGGGGGCACAGTCTGTAGAAAAGCAAGAGGCTGCTCTTCATACTGAGGGTAGGAAATGTACTCAGTCCTTTCACTGCAAGCCAATGGAATAAAGCCCATAATAAATTCTAAAAATGTATGTAACAAGTGCTAGGAGTAGGGAAACAAGGTGCAAAGTCACAGATTATCTAGCTTTGACGTATATTAAAACAGGAGAGGGAATGTGGCAATCCTTAATTGCCATCTGTTTTCACTCTTTTGGCTAACAGTTTTCTTTTTATGTCAGACAATGCTTACTTGCATTCCATTTTTACTCTTTTGGCTAAAAATTTTCTTTCTGCAACATTATTCAGTTATGGATGTAGTGCTCTTTCTTCTGCAAACGTAAATATGCACCTAGAACTGAATGCAGAACAAGTTTTCCTTCTAGTTTATTCTTGGTGTGCCGTTTTAGTGAAAATGGACACAGTTAACTTGAATTAATTTTCACAAGGAAACCAACTACAGGTGGATATCACATGCTTTACTCAAGACCACAGATCCTGCAAGCCGGTCACATTCCTAGGTTGATCAGTTGCTACACTGACCTGCTGGCCAGACTGTATTAACTGTACTGATTTATAATGCGGGATTAGAAGAATGGAATGTGTGTTTGTTGATTTAGCCATTTTTCCCTTTTTCCTCCTCCTCATTTCTGGCTGTATTCCCAGTTTTAAGCAGTCTTATGTTATCAGGAGTTACACAATAATATGTAACAGAAGGTCATCCAGGCTGCTTTTTCTAAACTTACCACTCAACTGAAAACACAGACTAAGGCACCAGCTGGATATACCCCATTTCCCTATCTCCAAAGTGTATTTACTTACTTATTGACTGATTGTTCTTGTAAAAGGAATTCCTCTTTGCACCAGCTGAACCCAACTCCCCACACTCTATCTGACAGCTAAACAAAATATGAAAAAGTGTTGCCCTGGTCCTATGGAGGTATAAATGAAACAGAAAAAAATATCTTTATAAACCCCTGAGCCCATGGACTTTAGTGGCACAAAACAGATGGAGACACTGAGGGTAGAATGTATTTTCATATTTTTGATAACAGATTGTACTCTGAAATGCTTAGTACTCATGTTTGTACTCTGAATATATTGACTTTGCACTCCTAAGGAAAAATCCTCCAGTACATAGCCACCAATTATCATTACAAAGAAATCCATCAATAAGAAATGAGGATCTAAAATCATTTTAACAATAAACACACTAATTATATTCCGAACATAAATTCCAAAATGGATCAAATAACATTTTCAGTTCCATAACAAGCAGGTAAATTTAGAAACATGGATGAAAATCTGAAGTATTAATAACCCCCTTTATTATATGGATATGCACAGCACAACTGTTACAATACTTAAGAGAATGGGGCATCCATTATCAATGTTCTATGTTTCTTGGCAACCTGTTGATGGAATGTACAACTGCAAATGTGTCACTAATTGTTTATGATTTTTTGACTAAGAAGAGTATAGTGAAACAATGACAACTGACCATAACTTCTAACTTGGCTTATTTGCCCAGAAAGTGATAAGAAAGACTGGTGGGTCTACCCGATTTGCCAAGATACAGCAAACCGATCTGCTCGTATAATAATAAAGGAGGAATACTGGGTCTTCCTAATTACATCATTCACAGTACACCATAATTACTTTAAAATCAAGCATGTTCAAACCAGGATACAAGTGTTTTTTTTGTACAATGAATTATTTTTGTGCTGTTAATTTCTGGGCCTGAAATCATAACCATACACTTTTTAAACGAAACAGAATTTAATGCCAAACGTTTGTAAATGGCTGTAACATCATGAGAAGACTATGATGGAGTAACAGATCAAAGCAGACATCCAAAAGACTAATGTAAAAAGTCAAGGTAAAAGTCAAGTATTTATTGCCGTTTTTATCATTTGTTAACCACGTAACTTGGCTGTTCAGAACATTTTTCAGCCACAATCTGAGCAAGAAAGGCAAAGAAAACATATGTGTGTGTGTGTGTGTGTGTGTGTGTGTGTGTGTGTGTGTGTGTGTGTGTGTGTGTGTGTGTGTGTGTGTGTAGTGTAGTGTAGTGTAGTGTAGTGTAAAGCAAGAGAGAAGAAATACTTCAATGAAGCCAGTCGACCAGCAAGATGTTTTTGGAACAGGGAAGAAAACTGAGTAGGTGAAGAAAACCCACACAGACAGAGGGAAAACATTTGGAAACAGTTTTCTTAGAGGCTAGCTTGCCTTCTTAGCCAGGAGAAAACATAATGAACTGTTATTCAGTCTTCCTTAAGGTTTTAGTCTTGTCCACACAGAAGTGTAGCTGTCTGTGCACATCCAAGGAATGCAGAATTCTCTCCACTTTGTTTTGATGGTTGGGAAAGAAGGAAGGGAGATGAATGACCTGGTTCAGAGAGGTGTCAGTGACCACCTTGGGCATAAAGGAGGGGCTGGTTCTGAGAGAGACCCTATCCCCGTGGAAGATAAGAAAAGGTTCCACTGCCATGAGTGCCTTCAACTCAGAAACCCTCCTGGCTGAAGTGATAGCCAAAAGCAGTGCTGCTTTCCAAGTCAGAAACTTTAGGTCAGCAGAAGATGCAGGCTCAAAAGGGGGCAAGGTCAGCTTCTCTAGCACAAAGTTAAGGTCCCATGGAGGAGTAGGTTTCCTTCTGAGGAGTCTAATATGCCTAAGAAATTGTCTTAAGAGAGGATGGGAGAATGGGAGTGAGAAGGCAAGTATGCAGAATTGGCAAAAGCATGGATTTTAATGGATGAATGAGACAGTCCCTGATTCAGCAGCCCAGTCAGGTATGCCAGGCTGTTGAAAATACGTGCTGACTGGGGATCTAGATGGTGGTCTTTGCACCAAATAGAGAACTTTTTCCACTTAGCTGAGTAGGATGTTCTAATGTCAGGCCTTCTAGATTCTTTGAGGATGTCTAGCACCTATTTACTTAAAGTAGTACCACTGCTGGGTGTTGTGGGATCATCCAAACTGCAAGACTAAGGGTCTGCAGGTATGGATGCACCACTTTTCACCCATTCTGGGTGAGGAGGTCTACCATCTGAGCTAGTAACCATGTTGTCTGGTTAGTAAGCTAGAGGTGAAGGGGATACCAATGCTTTCTGGGACAGTTTGAAGCTATCAGAATTGCTCTTTAGCCCTCTTCCCTTATTTTGAGAAGGACACAAGGTAGAAGGGGAAAGAGGGGTGCATAAATGAAGACTTGAGTCCATGGGAAGGAGACGGCATCTGTTTACCAGGCTGTCTCCTGTCTGTTCCTACTGCAGACTTTTTGTAGGTGTGTGTTTTCCTCAGATGCAAAGAGGTCCACATGTGGAACTCCCCATGTTTGGGTAAGGGATAGAAAAACCTCTGGATGCAGATGACACTCATGGGGGTCCATCAGATTTTTGCTCAAATGGTCTACCAGAGCATTCTGAACTCCTAGGAGGTATTGTGCTATAAGGTGCAACCCCATGGAATGTGCTGTTTCCCAGATTTAATTGCTAGATGGAATACTGGGTAGGAATGTGTCCCTCCCTATCTGTTTAAGTGCCACATTACCATGGTATTGCCTGTCTGTATTAGCAGGACACCTGGTGTCCATATTTCCTTGAAGGCTAGCAGGCCCTTTAGTACTGCCATGAGTTCTTTCCAATTGATGTGTCTGTCCTGGGAGTTGAAATCCCACTTTCCCTGGGTTCAGAAGTTCTGGAAGTGAGCCCCCCCCCCCCCAGGCTGTCTATGAGGTGTCTGTGGTTAGAGTTTGACACTGTGGTGAGCATTTCAAGGGGAGGCCTTGATTCTGGGAGCAAGCCTGCACCCACCATGCAAACTCTTGTTTGAGGCAAGGGATCAGGGGAATCTGGTTCTCTAGTGACTGTGAACTCTGGCACCATACATTCTTGAGGTACCATTAGAGCTTTCTCATGTGTAGCCTGGCAAGGGGAACCAAAAGGATACAAGAAGCCATGTATCCCAGAGCTTGTAGTAATTCCCTTGCTGAGATGGAATCCCTCAGTTGTATCCTGTGGAAATAATCCGACAAAAGGGAGACTTTCTCTGGATGGAGGAATGCCTTTTCCAGAGAATAGTCCAGAAGTGCCCCCATGAAAACAATCTTTTGGGCTGTTGGGGTGTTGGATTTCTGGAGGTTCACTGTGAACCCCAGGGAAGAGAAAAAGGTCCTGGGTGAATATGACATCCTTAAGGAGTTTTGCCTGATCTGTGGACTGTATGAGACAGTCATCTAGGTATGGACAGATTTGGATTCCCCCTGGTCCTGCAGGAGGCTAATGCTGGTGCCAGGCACTTTGCGAACACTCTTGGTGCTGTAGATAAACCAAAGGGCAGTGAAGAAAATTGACAGTGACTAGATTCTGCCCTGAAGAATAGAAATCTTCTGTGGAATTCTTGAATAGAAATGTGCAGGTAAGTATCTTTTAGGTCTAGAGAGACCATAAAGGCCTGGGGAGATATCATGGGTTGCAGTTTTTGAAGTGTTAACATTTTGAACTTTGGCACCAGGAGAAACTGATTGAGCTTGGACAGATCCAAAATGGGGCCCTAGGAACCTTCTTTTCTGGGGACCAGAAAGAGCCTGGAGTAGAATCCTTTCCCGTGCTGAGCTGCAGGGACCGGTTCCACTGCTCCTAGTGAGCATAGGAATTTGAGCCAGGGCATCTGCTTTTTTATTTTGGGGAACATCTGGATAACCTGAGTATTTTAAATGCTCTTTGAAAGTGCTTTTGTAGCCATTTGCAATAATGTTCAGAACCCAACTGCCTGAGGTAATGTGGGTCCAGGTACTTATGAAAAGACACAGCCTTCCACCTAACTTTGGGATGGGGGGTGGTGGGAGGGTTGCTGAGTCATTGTTGCTCTCTGGATTAGGCTTGGGGTCTAGAACTCCCTTGCCTGGGGGCTTCTGAGGTCAACTGCCTGCTTCTTTGCAGCTGTTTCCTTTGTCTGTGTGGCTTATCCCTTTGGGGTTTCCTCTGCCTACTCCTAGGCTGCAAGTTTTATGTATTCCTCTGGAAGGCCATCAGAAGAGGGGGAGCATGGTTTTAGTTTTGAGAACAGTTTACAAACTAGAGGGGTGGGTACTGGTTATAATGTAAATAGTGGAGTGGATGGGTTTTTGTTGGAATTGCAATTGATGTGGGGGGAGTGGTTAGAGAGTGTATTGTCGTTTATGTCGCCAATTATACTTTTGTTAGTTTGTAGAGAGAAATCATTAACAAGTTTTTGGATACTATCAATAAAATGAGAATTGAAGGCTTGGGAAATTTCTTGAGTGTCTTTGTCAGGAGATGGGGAGGTGTTGTATTGAGTACCAGGATTTAGGAGAGAAGAAACAGAGTTCCAGAACAATTTGGGGTTATTTTGTTAGATAATGAGTTTTGTGGAGAAATAGCTTTTTTATTGTTGATGACTTGCTTTTTGGCATTGTTACAGAGTTGTTTATATCTGACTTCAGGTTTTGGGGTTCTATTTCTATGCCATTCCTTCCAGGCTTTAACCCTGGAGGTAAGTAACTGTTTAGTTTGTTTAGTTAGCCATGGGGCATGGTTAGGCTTTATTCTTTTGGTACGTGTGGGGGCAGACTGTCTAGAATATCTAAAAAGACTTTATTGAAGTAGTTGACTGCTTCATCCAGTGGTAGAAAATGGGTAAGATTCCTAGTTGTTCTTAGACAATGCAGTTTGTCTATTTGAAGTTGAGTTCCATGGGTATAGGCAGAAAGATGGTCACTAAAGGTATTGGGTAGGGTCCCTGCCTTGGTGAATTTTTGAGGGTGTGAGATGAGTATCCAGTCTAGGGTTGATTCTGTTGTTTTTTTACCTTACGAGTGGGGTTACAGATGAGTTGAGTAAACCTGTGCAAGTTAATACTATTTACTGGGGAGTCAGAGATGAGAGTTTGCCAGTTTATATTTGTGTCACCAAAAATAATGGTTTCATTTGATATATTTTGGGTGGTCCAGGATAGTAGATCTTCCAGAGTAGATATGTTTTGACCTGGAGGAATATTGAGTACAGCAATACATAATTGTTTTCTGTTGTTGATGTGAAGGTTACTAGTAATAATTCCATATTTCCGAATGTTGGTATAGGTTTATCATATGGTGTAAAAGCTAAAGTATCATGGTAGATTAATGCGGTCCACTCCAACTTTTTTATGTAGCTGGCCATTTCTATGTATATTATATCCTTGAGGGATTATTTCAGTGTTAGCAATATATGGTTTTAGCCAGGTCTCTGTGAGTGCTACAATATCTGGAGAGAAGTGAGAGAGCCAGGCATGGAATTTGGTGGTTTTGTTACAGATACTGCATACATTAATTGTAGTGAAGCAGAGGTTCTTGGCATTAGAAGAAAGGTTTTGGGCAGAATGGTTGATTGGTCCAGGGTTGGGTGAATGTCACCATATAGACAGAGGGCCTGGTAGTGACATGTAATTATGGAGGGATGTTACGTAATTAAGAGAGGCCTATGGTGGGGGGGGGGGGTTTACAAATTTATTTTAGTTTGATTATGATGACAAAGGATCTAATTAGGTGCCAAGTATGGAAGTTGAATAAAAAGGGTGAGATGTCAGAGAAACTATTGGTATTAGTGTGGGGTGCAACGGGTGATCTGGAAAATATTGAAGTTGGGGAGTGGAATATAGTATGTAGGGAGGTGGTATGAGATAGGAAAAGAAGAATGGAGGTAAGGGAAATTAAGGTAGTACAAGGT
Organism: Protopterus annectens; assembly: GCF_019279795.1. Classification (NCBI taxonomy): domain Eukaryota; kingdom Metazoa; phylum Chordata; order Ceratodontiformes; family Protopteridae; genus Protopterus; species Protopterus annectens. The sequence continues at coordinate 1,024,269,461 of NC_056747.1, forward strand.
TTTGATGTATAGTACATGTTAGGGAAAAGGTTGTGGTACTCTAGTTAAGGAGAAGAATGAGGAAGATTCAGGAAGGGAAAATATTAAGAAGGAAGATAATTAGGTTGGAGTGAATGGGAGGACACTGGTGTAGATTGATTGGGGATTAGACAAGAAAGGGAAGAGCTTATGGAAGGTATAAATGTAATTGATGTGGGGGTGGGTTGGAATGAGGGTAGAGTAGAGGAGCAGAGTGAGCCCAAGTGGAGCGAGGGCGAACAGAGTGGGCTGAAAACTTGAGGCAGCTTGCCAGAGCTCAGTAGAAACAATCAGTTAATGTGTGCCTCAAGATGGTGGAACAATTAAGAGTAGGCAGTTCCTAGAGGTAAGAAAAATGCATGTAATAGCAACCTAACACATGCTGCACTAGTAGTTCTGTATAGTTTTGTAGCTCTTGATATTAGCAGTTGCTAAAAAGAGAAGAATGGAGGGAGAAAGTTCAGGGGAAAGGATAGCGGAGTCCAACATTATTTGAGTTAGTGAGCATGCCACTAGTCAAATAAGCACTAAAGTATTTCACTACAGAAACTTGCCTAGTACAGCAGAAAGATTAATGACCCTGCAGGTGAGAAGAATGCTTGTATTTCTTGCCACAAGGAAGCTGCCAAGGGGCGGGAGATCTGGTTAAGCAAGGTTAGTCGGGTGTGCAAACTGGAAAAATTGCGAACAGCAGCTGTAAGAGGAAAAAAAATGTTAGGACAGGGGTATTAGGAGGGATGTAGGACAGAAGATATATGACTGCTAAGGAAGTTTCTCAGTGTAGTAATAACAAAATCTTGTCAGATGACAATTCCCTCTGGTATGGATTGACTGATGCACTTGAACGCAGATTTGAGCTCTGCAGCAAGAAAAGACTGACTTCATGACACAGCCAGCTACCTTTATAACCGAGCACACTGACATTGGTCAGGGCATCCAACAGCCTGGGAGCCAGAAAGAATTTTCTCTTGTAGTCAGGCCAGTCGAGGACTTTCATAGCAGGAATTCCCAATAGTCAGGACTACAAAGAACATTAAGTGGATACCATGTGAAAACATAAGGTGAACAAGCTTAGAGGAGAAATAAAAGTATTAATTTTATGGAAATGCTGCTAAATGATTGAAATAGCCTTATGGAAGTAACAGCAGCGACACAAAAAAGTGAGATAATTCAGAAAAGCAATGGACAAATGTAGGGTGACCATTACAAGCAGTATTCAGGGATACTCAAGTCAGGGGGTTGGATACTATGCTAGGTAGGTTCCATAGCTTATACAATAGCTACTCAAATAAGAAGACTAGATTGGCCAACAAAATGTATTTTTTTATTTGGCTTGCACAGTGTTTTCCACAAGACTTTCAAGGTCTATTGTCCTAACTGTGTATCACTGACAAGTGCAATAATGTTTATTAACCATACTAAAGCCTGTATCCTCCCATGTATGTTAGCCATACTAAAGTATGAATCATACTTGTTTTCACTCAGCTGTGCTACAGTCATGCTTGACTTTATTCAGACTTTTCTCTTGACTTCTACACCTTGGCAAAAAGCTAACGTTTGTCAGCATATGAGATATTTAACTACAAAAGTAACAAAACTTAACACTGAAATTCCATATTTGCCTTTGTTTACCGGGAAAGTCCAACTGGGTAATACCCATTTTCAGCAGACGCCCAGGGAGAAAAGCTCCATTTCCTTACATTGCATTATACTAAGTTCCAGTCAAACATGGAGTAGTTACATTCTATTTACATTTATACACAAACAGTAGTTACATTCTGTTTACATTTATACACAAACAGTAGTTACATTCTATTTACATTTATACACAAACAGTAGTTACATTCTATTTACATTTATACACAAACAGTAGTTACATTCTATTTACATTTATACACCACACACAGTAGTTACATTCTATTTACATTTATACACCACAAACAGTAGTTACATTCTATTTACATTTATACACAAACAGTAGTTACATTCTATTTACATTTATACACAAACAGTAGTTAAATTCTATTTACATTTATACACAAACAGTAGTTATATTCTATTTACATTTATACACAAACAGTAGTTACATTCTATTTACATTTATACACAAACAGTAGTTACATTCTATTTACATTTATACACAAACAGTAGTTACATTCTATTTACATTTATACACAAACAGTAGTTACATTTATACATATACATGTACAGGCAGAAGTTACGTATAAACATTGTTTTGTTCATAGGTTCATAGGTGTGCACTAGGCTAATGGTCCTGGAGCCTTTACAAGCCTAGCCCACAGAAGTGCCCTGGCATTGTGCCGCCCAACGTTAGTTCCCAGTGTCTGTATGAAGTAGAGCCACTGAAATGATCCCCTGGGTGAACTTTCTATTACTCATCCACTCATCAAGATTTCTCTTGAAGAGGTACAGCAAGGTGCTCTGCTTGCCATGTATGGGAAGTCTATTACAGAGCATGGGCAGTCTCTGGGTGAGGAACCTGTCCCTCCAGCATGTTCTGCTGATTGTGGTAATGAGGTTGAGGTCTCTGGAGCATGTGGTGTGGAGGGATTGGTTCATTCAGTTTAACCTAAAACAGCATATATCTGTTGATCCCGATAACAAAAGAAGAATCATGAAAGTCCCCTCCCCATCTCTTCACCTAATGAATTATTTTTCTTTTTGAGCATATGCCAAAACAGAGCTTTGCACTTCATGAATTGTTTTTTTTCAAACTTTTCTTAAAGAATTTTTCATAATTCCTGAACACTGTTACAAAAGATCACACATATTTCGGGAAACTTAAAAAGGGGTTTTAGACAGTAGAAACATTTCTTGCTTTTACTCCATTTTCCACAACCTCCATTATACACTCCCTATAAAGTGATTTTAATTAAAACTGTTGAAAACCACATTAACTTTCCCCTGAGTTCTTGGTAAAGAATGGTTCAACATCTGAATCAAAACAGTGCATTCCACACCTTTAGCAGAAACCTTGTAGATTTTGACGTCTGTTTTTTAAAGAGTAGAGATGCAAAGAAAGAGAGGCATCTTCTGGTTCATAACTTATCCAACTCATTAAGTTCACAATCTATTATCAAGTCAAACAGGACTAGTTTTATCTTAGCTACCTGCAAAAGATTACTCCAAAAGTTAGTCCCTGCATCCTGGAACAGACTTCTAGGTCAAATCACTGAACTACAAGATCTTTTAGCTGTTAAAAAAGAAAAAAAAAAGAAAAAAGCTATACATAAATAAATAAATAAAGGGGCATTTGATCAATGGCAATAAATGCACATTTTCCAGACAATGGATAAAATCTGTAGCACATCAGCGCTTGTTCATTCTTAGTACTCTTTCCTGTTTTTAAGCATGTTTGATTTAATTGAATCCCTTCAAATTAGCATTGGGCTCTTCATATTCAAGTTCCTATCATATGTCTCTGATTATTATTCAATAACAAAGTGCATGGATTATAGTAAAGGATTAACTTTTGTTTTTGTCACGAAGTAAACCCTTACATTATCAACTGGATTCACAATTACTTATCAAATTAGACTTTTAGGTTCAGAACTGGTGAATCTTTGTTGTTTAGCAGATTAATGACATAAAGAGGATTTAATTTGTTTACGATTTTGATGCTTCTTCATCAATTTATATGATACTTCAAGTTCTCAAACAATACTAAAAATACCTTGTTCATTTACTAGTATCTCAGCTCACCGTCTATTATTAATGTAACTGGATTAATTTATTTTATGCACCAGTAATCATAAGACTGAATTTAATTCAAATAACAGTGCTACCATCCATTTTGGAAAAAAACAACCCATAGCTGCCTTATGCAGTTAAGCAATGATATACTTATCTCAGTAAGGCAACACAAATTTGGGTACAATTACATCTGATAATTTAACTTTTGACTGTTCAACATATTTGTAGGATGACATACTATCTCATTGAGATAGGCAAGTGTCTTCCTGCCTATCTACTCTTCAATCATATTAGACCACTAACTGAGTCTGAACCTCCTTTTGTATGTACAATATTAGTAATTTAAGTTGGAGCATATTCAGTGCTCACATCAAAACAACCAGAGAGCAATGACAAATGTTTGATATAACAAATGGTTAGTCTTTAAATCCCTTTTCTATTTACTACCAACTCACCATAAAAGGTTTAACAATTGCTTTCAAATAAAACATACAGTAGTTATATGGAGGAAAATTAAAAATTTAGTATATGCATACTACATATGGATAGTTTTATATCAAGGCTCAACAGAGCCTTTTAAGTAAAAATAAAAAATTATGGAACACTCTGCCAAAGAATTCATATACAGATGTTCATAAATGTATTCCTATTACAGCAGGATAAAGAATCTTTAACGACTGTTCTTAAGGTAATAAGCCTGTTGTTTCAACTCTGATATTTCCTTCAGATTTTCTATTTTGTTAATTCAGAAATCCTGCCCAGCAGCTGTGAAGTGCATGCTGCAAACTTAAAATCTCAAAACTGAACAACCTACCACAGTAGAACCCTACAAGTGTTGTGTGCTGTGCTAAGAAATCATTCTAGTTGTCAGCTCATATCAATAAACCAAATAAGTTTATATACATATTGCCAAACAAAAAAAACATATATGAACCTATGAATATGCTGCTTAATCGACAGGCGTTAACTTTCCAAGAACCCCCCCCCCTTCTCAACTGAGTATACATACTCTAGTTATACTGCACTCTTGGTTCTAAAACTAGATTTTGAGAGAATAACTCATAAGTTTTAAACCATATATAGATTTATCAATCTATCTTTGTCAAGGCAATGTTTTTTTTCTGATCTACAGCATTTACCACTTGTAAATAAGCATCTTTTCAGATGTAGGCCTTTCCAATTGCTTATTTTCATGGACGATAATGAGTCTTTAATCAGTTATTGCAAAAAAATATTCTACAATCTACTTTCAGTGAACCTGCAACAAAGCTGTTTTTTGTTGAGGACATACCTCTCAACTGTCCAGATTTTTGCAGAATGTCCAGATTTTTGTCTCATATTTTGGTATGTTCCCCATAAAATGTGTGGTTTTCTGGTAAATCGCTGAGGACTGAAGTCACTAAATAATGACATCCATTTGAGTTTCAGACTTCATATCCTTCAGAAAATGCATGCCAACATAAATCCTGTTATTATAGTAACTAACTTTATAAGAGCAATATTTAAAATCTTTCCCCATTTTTAGGTCTTTTACCCTATCATTTTAGGCCTTGTCCAGATTTCTTGCTCTAAAATGTTGGGAGGTATGGTTGGGGGCTTGTCCCTCCTTGCAGATCCCCACAACCATACTAATTCCATGGTCAGACAACAGTGGAAAAATGGGAAAACTCCTGGTTCACTGGAAATGCTTTTCAGCATAACCAGTTTGTGCTATTTGGACTTATAAAATTAGTAGATGAACACTTACGTTCCCTGTTTTTGAGGGGTGAAGGCATTTTTTTGACTAGCTGCCAGTCTTGAGAAACTGAACCACTATTATGATTTATGCACATAGTAGACTTTTACTAGTTAGGAACACATTTTATGCTTTCCCAGTTCATTAATACTTGCCAATTTTGTTCAAATTAGTACAGCTCACTGATTTTCTCAAACACAGATCGCAAGAAGGGGTATAAAGGTGGAAACTGCAGTGAAAAAAGTACTTTGCAGTGCACTGAGCTGCTGCTGTGTGTTTGGAAGTTTATCATTACAGATAATTTTAAAAAAAGTACAATACTTCGACGTAGTTGTTACATAGAAACACAAGCCTCTTATTACACAGAATGAGTTGACATATTTCTAAACAGAAACTCAATTTTGCAACAGTAATACTGTCTGAATAAGTCAGATCTCTTGAGCAACACTTTCATGTCATCCTCACAAAAACCTGCGTTACCTTTTATTCTCACAGCAAAAGCTGCTCATTATTAAGCAGAACCACCTCTGACATTTATTTTGAACCTTGTGGCAGCTTGGCATAAAAACTGAACTTAATTTCAGTTATGGAATTCATCTGCCTCAGACCCCTTTTAGCCATAACTCCAGACCACAATGCAAAAATAAGTGTGTGTGTGTGTGTGTGTGTGTGTGTGTGTGTGTGTGTGTGTGTGTGTACATATCCATCTAACTAGATATACCTATATATTTATACAGGTATATCTAGCTAGATATATATGTATACACACACACACACACACACACACACACACACACACACACACACACACACACACACACGCATGCACTCGCACACATATCTATTTATCTTTCTGTCTGTCTATCTAGCTTGATAGTTTAGCTTAGGCAATTGACCAGCATGTTTTTGGGAGATGTGAAGAAAACAAAATCCATGGAAATGCAAAGAGAACATGCAAACTCTATACAGAATGTCTCTAAATTCAGGACTGCACTCCAGACCTTGGAGTTAAGAGGCAGGGATTGTACAAACAAGTCAGTGTGCTGCTTAACAGAAATAAATCCACTAGTCTTAAAAAAAAAAAAAAAAAAAACAACAGAAAGATAACAGATTTGAGCAGTAAACCTATTAAAAGTTGTGCTTCTGAATGCTAATTGTAGGATTTATAATTCATGGCTTACATATGTTGTTCAGTGTACATCACAACAGCAGTGCTTGTACCAGTGTACTAGGCCTACTACATCAGCAGAGTACAGCCATGTTATCAGACTGACTGACCTTCAAAGCACAGCATGCCTTACTATGCACATCACTTTATGCTACACACACTGTTCCTGATTAATAGTTTTTGTCAAAGCTTTGTTTGAGGGAGGGGGTTCACACCTATAGCTGAACTTAAGAATAAAACACACAGCATTAAACTCATGCTCAGAACTCAAAGGCAGTTAAGTTAGTTCAGTGTCTTGGGTTGTGTGCTTTTTATTATTTTATTTCTTGCTGACTTGATCATGCTATAAAAAAACTTACAAACAGCATTTCATGCTTTTCAGAACTACTTTATGCAGATTGTCATGGTTTCTCTGATTCATTTTACTTTTAAGCCAAGTGAAATGAAATGAAGAACTTATAAAACCATTTTATACTCCAGGAAAGATTCTGAATACACTTGGTTGAAACAATGGCTCACTTTATTCCATGCTTTAAACTGATTGCAATAATGTTACAACCACTTCAAAGCAACACAACTGTTACATGCTGATGCCTGTTAAGGGCAATGTGATTTGCTCCAGGTAGAAACTTGCTTACTCTAATATTTGTGTTTATTAAAGGTCTGATGTTGTCTTTCCCATCAGACTCAACAGAAGCCAGATGGCACAAAACAACAAAGATTTGGTATTGTGGTAACTATATAACTTCATTTTTTCACTGATTTAGAATGTGTTTTGATTAGTTGCATGAGTAAACAAGCCAAGAGAGCTTAAAATAGATGCAAAGACTTGCATATGCACAGCTACTGCAAGTAAGAAAGAGGCTTAAGGTACGATGACGTTCTCTTTAAATAAATATACATATATGAACAGGTCATTAGCAGTTTTCATCAATCAGATGATGGAGCAAAAATAAAAACATTTGTCCTGCACCACTTTTTTTCGGGCAGCCTCATAAATTATCTTTAAACAGGCATGTACAATTCATGTAATCTGGTCTTTTTACTTAAGCAGCAAATACGGGTTTGCTGTTGTATAGCCCAAGCTATAAAGCTTTTAATAATCCCCTCTCTGTCTCTCTATCTCCTTTGAAATAAAAAGCAAACTGCATGCAGTCTGTACACAAGCAAAAATATTTATTGGAATTTTTGACTGGATTTCACTGCATCATTCAAACCTGGGAATATCTCATGGCACAAAGCAAAACAGTAAACTATATATATCACCAATTTTATACTTAATATTTGTTTAAAGACACTTGGTGTCCTTGCAGAAATTTGCAGAACAGTATCTGCAGCATGAATATGAACATTTATCTTCAGTATCGATGCATTTCAACCTTAGGCAGAACTTTTTTTTTCTTAAGCATATATTCTACAAGCCTAACAAAAAGAAACTTGTAAATAATATCCATGACCACTGACACCCTTACTCAACGCTTTATATTTAAAGTCTTACAAAGAATGAACTTCAAAGCTGGGGGACACAGATTTACTAGAAGGGGATGCTACGAAGTCCATCCTAGTACAAAAAAAAATTAAAACAATCCAGACAGACAAAGAAACCCTATTGCAACATTAGACAAACTAATTATCAGGTCCAGAAAGAGAATAAAAAACAAGTCAAAATAATTTGTAAATTTATTTAAAACTATCCATAACTGCAGGGTGTCTTGTACTAAAAAATAGTTGGGGCTCTGAAGCTAATAAAAGTTATAAAGACGAAGGGAAACATTAAACAAAAACTCTAATATACAGGCAACAAAAGAATGGAGTGCACATGTAAACAAAGTTATCAAACAGTCCTGAAGTACGTGCTATTTTTTAGGTTCATAAAAACTTCCAAAGAACATTAAAAAAGAATACAGCTGTAAAAAAAAACAAAAATAATTATGAAATGAATAATTGTTATAAAAGGGGCATCAAGGGTAGGAAAGGATAGGAAAACTATAGCATCAACAGAAAACATCATTTTAATCTTCACAATGAATGATTGATATTAACACAGCAAAGCAAAACATACACATTTTCAAAGGTAGCTCTCCAGTAAAACACAGTTTATCACCACCTAAAGAATACATAATGTTACAATAGAGAAGAGAAATTTAGAAAAGGAAAGTCAACAAATGAGAAGTAGAAGGGAACCAAATAATAGTTAAGTCAAGATGCAAACGCAGACTCATCGGTAACCTCTCAATCAGTACAAGAACAACAGTGAATCAGCAAGGCTACGGATGTGACAAAAGCATGCAGTTCATTTACCTGATTAAATACCCTCTGAATTTGTAACAAAACTCTTAAACAAATACTCTCCATATCGCTAGTGTGAGTCTGTAAATACAGTCAAATCCTTCACTGACTTAAATCTTATTTAAAACATTAAGATTATTCTTAACTAAAAAACAGCTGTCAGTTCTGATAATTGCACAGTTAAAGACTCAAGAGGAAAACTGAATGCAGTTGTTCTTTGTGACAAGTCAATCAGTCTACAGAATGAGACTCTCGTTAAAGAAAAAATCCATTTTTCAGCTCCCAACTCTCAGTGCAGCTATTAGAACATTTAAATCCTAGTGAACACAGCAATTAGAAACACTGACTTACACTCAAACCACAGTACATTACAAACAGAACCACAAACGGAGATAAAACACTCAAACAATATCTGATGATCAAACTGGTAGCACCCACTAGGCTCATGCAACAGCATC
>NC_056747.1:1024286342-1024291342 GCF_019279795.1 Protopterus annectens
CAGAAATGAAAAACAGGGATAAAGCCTGGGAGCACTGACGCAAAACCAAAACCCCCTCAACTAGACAGAAATTCCTAGAACTACGCAATAGAGTCAAAAAGCTAATAAAACAGGACAAATTCCAATACTACCAGTATGTCCTAGACTCCTCTCAACACAGCCCCAAACAATTCTGGTCCTCCATAAACTCCATCCTCCACCCAGGTGAAGTCAGTACCCCTCCTCCTAACATCCCTCACTCCTCAGAAAATATTGCTACCTCATTCAACATACACTTCACGCAAACCATACTATCACTAGCTAAACAACACAACCCCCCTCTCCTCCAACCCACACCTTCAACTAGTAATCTCCCCACTGCCTTCTCTTTTTCTCCTGTACCTACCTCCAACATAAAAAAAAACTCTTAACTAAACTTTAGCCCACCAGATTAGCAGCAGACAACCTCCCAAGTGAATACCTACAAATCGCAGCTGATGCTCTGGCCTACCTAGTATCCATCTTGATTAACTGATCTCTGTCAGAAAGTTACGTTCCCACACTGTGGAAAGTATCACATATAATTCCCCTCCACAAAGGCGGAGCCTCCACAGAACTAACCAATTACCGCCCCATAGCTATTCTCCCTCCAAAATACTAGAGAGATGCATACACTCTCAGGTCTCAGACTACCTCCTTACTAACAACCTCCTTTCCAATACTCAGCATGGTTTCCGACCAAACCATAGCACCACCACTGCCTTACTCTCCTTTACTAACACTATCCTTCAGCATAAAAACAATGGCTATCTCTCCTCTGCTACTTTCCTAGACCTATCTAAAGCATTTGACATGGTCCCACACAAACAACTTATCTCTGTCCTCAATAACCTATCCTTCTCACAATCAGTCACCAACTGGTTTCAGAGTCACCTGTCTGACCGCCAACAATTCGTTGTATGGCAGACATATCTCCCCAACTACCTGTCTCCATAGGGGTTCCCCAAGGATCCATCCTTGGACCCCTACTCTTCTCTGTTTTCACCAATAATCTAGCCTCTGCCACCAAACATGGCACACTCATACAATACGCAGATGACTCAGCCATCATCTGCTCAGCCCAGTCCCTACCCAAACTGCAAAAAGTCACACAGGAAGCCTTTTCCTCTGTTGAAACTTGGTTATCCAATGCCCAATTAATACTCAACCCAAACAAAACTAAACTACTCATCTTCCAACCCACCAAACATACTCAAAACAACTCTCACTTTAACATCACAGCAAAAGACAACACCACTATATACCCAACTGAACACACCAAATTGCTAGGAGTTGAAATAGACAATAAACTAAAATTTGACATTCACATATCCTTGACCATAAAAAAAGTCCACAAAAAACTAGGAGCACCATACAGAAATAAGCAACTTCTCACCAAAGCAGCAAAGATTTCAATAGCAAATTCCCACCTTATCTCCACCCTACTTTATTCCTGTCCAATATATACCAACCTAAGGCAATGCGATCTAAACAAGCTAGAGACCTGCTACAACAAAATTGCCAAATTCGCCACAGGGGCATCATACCGTAGTCACCACTGTCTCTCACTTGCTGAACTGGGCTGGCTTGAACTCCCTCACCTCCTTCAATGGTATCAACTCTCACTCACCCACAAACTAGCAAACCATCCACTAAATGTCCCATCCCTCCAGAATCTACTCCAACCCTATCGCACCACCAGACCACTAAGATCCAGCAACAAAAATCACTTGCAGATCACTAAAGCCAATAACTCTGCTGGTGAAGCACTATTCTCTTGCGCTATAGCCAAATTATGGAACTCCCTCCCACCCACAATTACCTCAATACCATCATGCACCCACTTTAAAACTTTACTAAAAGCGCACCTAAAAACATGCTGGCTATGCCCTTGCAACTCCCACTCTAATATCACCCTCCCCATCCAACCACTACCTTTCTTTCCACTCCACTAACTACTTTGATTATAGCAAGCTCAGATGCTCATAAGCCAGTACTTATTATACAGCAGGAACTTCTTCTTGTAACATCTGTTAATGTTTGTTATGTACTTCACAGATAAAGATTCTAGTTGTCTACTGATGTACTATGTTCTTCATCTGTAAATATGTTGTAAGTGATTGCTATGTAAATTGTTAATCGCTATGTAATCCAATGTAACTACTGTCTGTTTATTTTAACTGTGGAGCTTTTCTCCTCGGGCCTCCACTGAAAATGGCCCTACGTCCAGTCGGACACTCCCGGTCAACAAATATAAATAAATAAATAAATAAATTATTCTCCACACACAATAAACACTGCTTAACTTATAGATATCTGATCATTAATAATCTTTGCAGGCAAAAGATCTTGTTCAGTTGCTTTACTTTAAAGCTATTTACACTTGATTGTTAAAAATACTCATTATATACTAGCCAACTGTTAATGAACCTGGCATGTGACGTCAGAGTATGCACTGTCACAGCACACACCCATGCGTGACACCTTACAAAAAAACTGCTGGATCACACATCCCATCAAGCAGAGTTTTGCATGTTACATGTCACGGTTAAGGAAGCATTACAGTAACTCACCACTGCAGCACCTGCATGCATCTTCTAAAACTTTTTTCCCCTCTCCCATGAACAATTACATGTGTTAAAACTTTTATTTTACTTTTCAAACACCTGCACTGGACTGCTTGTTTACCTCCCTCTGTGGAATGTCCTGACATCTCCTCATCATATTCTAAAAATGACCCTCTCAGACAGCATATAATTTTCATTCTTGCTGCTTTAGTGTAGGCGTCCCATACTTCAGTTGGTTGTCGCAAAGCATATTTCCAGGACATCAGGGAGGCAGGGTGTTACTATAAGGGGTTCCTAAAAAGCTGCAAGCATTTCATAGTGAAAGTTTCAAAAAGCAACAACTACTACGTATGAGGCAAATGTTTCAAGGAGTGGAAAGTCACTTCTACTAACACACTCCTTTCTAGTTATAATCTCCTTTATGGTAAATACTACTCACAGAAATATTTAAGATTTCACAAAAAAACAATTATTTGCCTTTCTACTTTTTTCAACTTCAAATTTACAATTTCAAAACACCATGCTCAAATTGATTAGATAAATGCACTTTCTTTGTAAAAGGAACTTCTCTCCACTAAAAGACCAAAGCAGCTACTGCAAATATGCAGAAAAAATGATAACAGTAAACATCAGTAATGTAATACCTCTCACCTGCTGCACAATATATGTATGGCAGCTTTTTCTGTTTTAAAAACAGAAAGGTGTTGTACAACCATTTATTACTCATTCAAACACAAACAACCTCTCTATATTTATTAATGGCCATGAGTTTGCAAGTGTTGAGAGACACAGACAAGGACTATTATAAACACAAAAAAGACTGTGCATGTGTTTGTGCAGACATAGTAAACCTTGTCTAACATTTTTGTTTTTGACACGGGAAGGAGGTGTTGCTCTGGAAAGCTACTGTTTACCCAAGGAAATTAAGCATATCTTGTGTACACTGTAGTTTGCAGAACAAAAGCTTCCGCAAATTACCACATGGATTACCTGAAATCGGTTTTCTCAAAACTGTTTGGCACATGTGAGTAAACTAGTTTACAGCTGCACACACACACACACACACACACACACACACACACACACACACACACACACACACACACACACCATCACCATACACCTGTCATAAATAAGTTGTGCTCAGTTTAACCTTCAAAGATGCACATCCTTTCACATTATACTATTGTCACTGAGAATTACTCTTTAATGCAAGAATGCCTTAGAATGAGAGCATTTTCCCCTTCACGTACAGTAATGCCAAACACATACAGAACTACAGAGAAACCTTCCCAGCTCATTTCCTCTGACAAACAGGCATACACTGATTTTATCAGCATAATCTGGGTGCCATACATCCATCACCTTTCTTCCTTTTGTCCCTGACCTCTCTTCCTTATAGTGCTGTCTGTGGGTGAGGTTACATTGACATTTCTGTAGCTAACATGGTTCCTTCTCTTTTGATCTGTGGCCCACCTACACCATCTGAGACCTTCATAGTCACTCTACAGACATCTCTCATGTGCTATAGTAAATATTGCTCAGAGCCGTAGAATATTATCATATAGTATGGGTATTCTCATGTATACTCAATTATCACGAGTGTGTGTGCGCATGTGTGTGCACACACTTGTGTGTGTGTGCACGTGTCTGCACGTGTGTGTGCATGCGTACGTGTGCGTGTGTGTGTTTGTGTGTGTGCACGCGTGCGCATGTCTGCACGTGTATGTGCACATATGTGTGCGTGCGGGTATGTGTGTGTGTGTGTGTGTGTGTGTGTGTGTGTGTGTGTGTGTGCGTGCATGCATGTGTGTGCACTTCTGTGTACACTCATGTGTGTGGTAGGGTTACTCTGTTGGTCAGAAAACACAGACATATAAAAACCTTTGGAAGGATATGCTATAATCACTGATATCACAGCATGATAATCAAATTTTGGTTGAGAGTTCTTAGTAAAGCAGGTGCCTCAAGAAAACAGAACATGTCATGACGTTAAAGAATGCTGGATTCAAGAGAAATGTGAAAAGGTTTCAGAGAAAGGCTAGAAAATCCCAGAAACTGCCTGGAAAGCCAAACCATAAGGAAGACAGCAGAAGGTTTCAAGAAGCACAGAACTGCATGTATGTGCACCTGGTGTCTTAACAGCCAGGGATCAGGTGTCTCTGGTAAAAAAAAAAACAAATAAAACAATGGTTACGCTGAAAAACAGTGAATGATAGTCACACGGAAACAGCCGAATGCCTCTTTATCAACACCTCACCAAATAAGCCAGCTATGAAGAATAAAGGGAACGGAAACACAGGCACGTATAAAATGCTTCGTTCTGGTACATTCAGCTACGAGTGACCCAAATGCAATAAATTACATACGATACAGGAGCTAAAATGCCAAGTCAATTTCTGTGCATACAATGGG
>NC_056747.1:1024296342-1024416342 GCF_019279795.1 Protopterus annectens
CTTTCCATTTTGAAATTGTCTGTTTGGAAATAGCCTTTCCTTGAGGACCTGCAGCATAGGACACAAAGAGTTGCTCAGATTTCCTGAATGAAGTTGTCTGTGAATGTCCAAGGAATGTAGTAGTCTTTCCCCTTTGTTCTGTGGATTAGGATAAAAGGTAGGTAAGTGGATAGTCTGATTCAAAGCTACACTGGATACTACCTTTGGCATAAAGGTAGGGTTGGTTCGTAAGGAAACTCTGTCCTGATGGAAAATGATGAATGGTTGCACAGCCATGAGGGCCTGTAGCTCCGAAACCCTGCGAGCTGAGGTGATAGCCAGAAGAAAGGCTGTTTTCCATGACAAGTACTGTAACTCTGATGAAGAAGCTGGCTCAAAGGGAGGAAGGGTCAGCTTTTCCAAGATGAAGTTGAGGTCCCAAGCAGGGACTGGTAGTTTCCTTGGGGGTTTTATATTCTTTGCCCCTCTGAGGAGCTGCCTTAAGAGAGGATGAGAGAATAAAGGAGGATCTGTGTTGTATTGTGCAGAAATGGCTGAAGCGTGGATCTTGATGGAGGAGAAGGAAAGTCCATTGTTTAACATCTCAGCTAGGTACTGTAAATTTTGAGGTATATTTATTACCCAAGGATTCTGTCCCTTCTTTTGATTCCAGGCACAAAATTGTTTCCATTTGGTGGAGTAGGCCTTTCTAGTAGAAGGTCTTCTGACTTCCAAGATGACATCCTGCACCTCCTTGGAGAGGAGAAACTGTTGGGAAATCAAGGAATTCTCCATGCAGCTAGATTTAGAGTTTTGAGATGGCTGTGAAGGGTTTTGTAGTTGTGCTGCGACAACAGAAAAGGAACTAGAGGTAGGATCCATGGTGGGGAGTGTGTCAGGCTCCTCAGGAGTGGATACCAGTGTTGCCTTGGCCAGTCTGGAGTGATGAGAATCATTTTCAGCCTCTCTGCTCTGGCTTTTAATAGAACTTTGGGCAGCAGAGGAAGAGGCGGGAAGGCATAGACTGTCAATGTTGCCCAATTGAAGGAAAGTGCGTCCACTTTCCATGCCTGTGGATGATAGCTCCTTGAACAAAATTTTTTCAACTGGCAATTTCTGCGTGTAGCAAAGAGATCTATGTCTGGCTGTCCCCATGCCTGAGTTATCTTTGTGAAAATTTGAGGATGCAACTTCCATTCATGTGGATCTGTCATATTTCTGCTTAGGTTGTCTGCCAGTGTGTTTTCCTTCCCTGGCAGGAATTGTGCCTGTAGTTGAATTTTCAATTCCAGTGCTGTGTTCCATAGGGTCATGGCTTGCCTGCACAGGGGGTATGAATGAGTTCCCCCCTGTTTGTTTATGTACCACATCACTGTTGTGTTGTCTGTCCTTATCAATAGCTGGCCTGGATGCAGTAGGTCTTTGAAGGTCATAATAGCCTTTTGCACGGCTAGCATTTCCTTTTGGTTGATGTGAAGGAGCTTCTCTTTTCGTGCCCATTTTCCCTGAATGCACTGATTTGTCGTGTGTGCTCCCCAGGCGTAGTCTGAGGCGTCTGTTGTGATGATTTGAGTTGCTTGAGGTACACAGAAAGGAAGACCTGTGTTTCTTTGGCAAGCTTGAGCCCACCACATAAATTCCTTTTGAAGGCATGGAATGAGTGGTGTAATTGCTTCCAAGCTGTGGCTGTGTTGAGACCATAAGTTTTTTTAGGTACCATTGAAGTTTCCTCATATGCAGCTTTGCACATGGGATAAGTAGGATGCAAGATGCCATGAATCCCAGAGCCTGCAGGACTTTCCTTGCAGTTAGCCTGGTGTAAGTTGCCATTTTTCTGAAGTATTGAGACAGTTGCCCTTGCTTGTCTGGCATGAGGTAGGCCATCTGGGTGGTTGTATCCAAGTTGGCACCCAGGAAAATTATTTGTTGAGAGGGTATTAGTTTTGATTTCTTTTTGTTGACTGTGTATCCCAGGAAGTTCAACAGTTTTATTACAAACGCCAGGTGCTGTAGTAGTATGTCCTTGCTGTCCGCTTGGATCAGGCAGTCATCCAGATATGGGTAGATTTGTATCCCTTGTAGTCTGCAGAAGGCGATTACTGATGTCAGGCATTTCGTAAACACTCTGGGTGCAGTAGATAAGCCAAAGGGCAATGCAGAGAATTGGTAATGGGTTGAACCTGCAAGAAATCTGAGGTATCTTCTGCAATCTTGTCTGATAGGGACATGCAGGTATGCCTCCTTGAGGTCCAATGTTACCAGTCAAGACTCCTTGCCCAGCATGGGAAGAAGCTGCTGTAATGTGAGCATCTTGAATTTTGGCACCTGTAGATATGTGTTTAGGATGGATAGGTCTAAGATAGGTCTCCAATCTTTGTCTTTCCTTGGTACCAGGAATAGTCTGGAATAAAACCCTTGACCGTGTTCTTTTGCAGGTACCTCTTGAATTGCTTTCATGTCCATGAGAGCTGAAATTTGTTTTTGTGCCTCTGCTCTTTGATTTTGTGGCAGGTTTGGCATGCCTCTCATTTTTGGAAGGGTGTGAAAGTGGAACCTGTAGCCTCTGTCTATAATGTCCAGAATCCATTTGTCTTTTGTAACAATATGCCAATTTTTTGAGAATAATGTCAGTTTTCCGTCCAAAGGTGCTGCCATTAAAGCTTTGCTTGGCAAGGTGTAGGAGGAAGTCATTGTGTCTGCTTTCTAAAAGACTTTGATCTATCTTCTCCACCTCTTGGGGTTGGTGCTTGCCATTGTCTGGCTCTGAAAGATCCTTGAGGTTGCCCTCTACCCCTTGGACGCCTGTATCTGCCCCTTTGAGGTCTGTCCGTGGCTGGAAAGGACCAATTTTTTGAAGGCCAGTTTCTGCTGAAACATGGAGGCTGTACCTGCAGGAAATCTTTCACTGTTTGCATTGATTTCGCTTTTTCCTCCATTTTCTTTAGCACCTCCTCTGCTTTAACGCCAAACAATACATCTTTTTGAAGAGGTGCATCTAATAATTTAGCTTTGACATGATCTGGTAAGGTTTGCTCTTTGAGCCAAGCATGCCTACGTATAACAGACCCCGTAACAGCAGCTCTACATGAGGCCTCTAAAGCATCAAAACCACACTGCAAGGTATGTTTACCCACTTGCTCTGCACCATGCAACAAATCCTGCAACTCTTTTAAATCTGGTTGTTCTGGTTTTGTCATTTTGCTTTTCAGCTGAGATATCAAAAACTGTTGATACTTTAACAAATGGAACTGACAGTTTAATGCCCTCATGGTTAAAGTGGCCGAGGTGTACACCTTTTTCCCCAACTTTCTAAAGATCTGGAATCTCTCTCTGAAGGTTAAACAGGAGCTAGAGGCAAAGAATCAGGATTAAGGCTGGCTTCTGTGTACACATCATCCAATATATCTAAAACAGGAGGGATAGCCAGAGGCCTATGCTGGGGGAGCAGAAGAAATTCCCTGAGCCTTTTCTTGGAATCTGAGTAATCTTGGCCTTCCCAGTGAAAGTGTTCCCTCAATGTATGCAGGGTTTCCCCAAAAGAGAAGTCCTCAGGAGGGGAGACCGAGGGAATAGACTCCTCTGCATCAGAGTCTTCGAATGGAGAATAGGCACAATCCTGGTCCTCAGATAGTTCTGAGGTAATAGAGGCTTGATCTGAGGAAGGGTAGTCTTCCTATAATCTGGGCCTTTTGTCAGAGGGGGGTTGAGAACCCCTGATAAGAGTAATCAAATCCTCAGCCATTTTAAGCATCTGTTCTTTAGGCATGGTTTCTTGAGAGGATGTCTGAGTAACCTGTTTTTTGTTTTTCATTGCTGTTTTAGATTTAGTGAAGGCTTTAATAGAGAAGGAGGAAGGCCTGAAGACCCCTTGAGAAATGGCAGGCCTGTCTAAATTCTGAGTTTCCCCGCCAGGAGTGGCGTCGGTATCTGTAGTAGGAATGGGGGCCGAGAAGCCTGCGACCTCGGGTACTGAAGACACCGGTAATGCATTGTCATCGGTACTCAGGGGCTGCGTAGGTGCCTCGCTGAGTACCGGAGAACTGGTAGTCGGCCTTAGCGTGGTATCAGTAGGTGGAGCGGACATCGTATGCCGGTCCTTATCTTTGCGTTTTTTGCTCAAAACTGGAGTCGGAGTATCCGACGACATAATATAATTACATTTTTTGCCAAAAAAGTGAAGGGCGAACTCCGCCCGACGCTTAATAGTGCATTTGTTGAATCTAGCACAAAAACGGCAGGCCGAGACGTCGTGGTCTGGGCCTAAGCAAGGTATACAGTAAGAGTGGAAATCCTTATGCAATATTTGCTTCCCACATGAAATGCAATTATTAACTTTGTCTGACATCGGTCTGAGGCAAGAAAAGTTTCCCCAACGGGGTACTTAGCTTTCAAGAAGACTTCGGCTGAAATACTTTCGTAAATCTGAGGAGCTGGCCGACCGGCACTTGCGAACTGCTTCTGCTTCGGGCACCGTGCGGCAAGAAAGACTGAAGAAAATGGCGTCGGCTGCCTCTTTTATACCCCTGCCGCACTAACGTCAGGGAGGAAGCGACGACAACCGACGCCGGACCTAGACTTTGGAATTCGGCCGACCGAGGACCCGCCTGATGGCAGGATAACCCATCTGTTATGACTGCAGCTGTATGCACAATGAACATTAGTAACAGTCATCCCTCTGCACAAAGGTAAGCCATCTACAGACCCTGGAAACTACAGACCCATAAATCTCACTAGTCTTATATGTAAAGGCATGGAAAGAATTGTCATGGAGATGAGTAACAGAGATATAGTAAACCTCCAGACACTGGACCAACCCAGTTTGGTTTTGTCAAGGGCAGAGGCTCCAGAGAAGGGGTAGTCTGGGACAACTCAACCTGGTGGACATCTTTGAAAAGGTCACCAAAGCAATGGATGAGGGCAAAATCATTCACACTGCCAACCTTGACCTGGCCAAGGCATTTGAAACAATACCCCACTCTGGCATAGTTGACAAACTCAGGAGGTTAGGTACAAATCCGTATGTCACCCGGTGGATAGCCAATTGTCTCACAGACAGGACCCAGGAAGTTAGAATTGGGGAGTCGACCTCTACAAAGAGGCCAGTCACAAGTGGAGCTCCTCAGGATCAGTCCTTGGACTGCTCCTTTTTGGCATTTACTTCTCAGAAGTCAAAGCCAATATCAGTGGTCTCTGGCTGACTAAATTTGCAAATGATTGCAAATTAGGAGCTGTCACTGAATCTCACACTGACACAAATGTTCTGCAGAAGGAGCTGACACAGACAAACAACTGGTGTCACAGCCATGGACTAAAACTAAATGCCATGAAATACATAATAGAATCCTTTCGGAAGTCATCCATCCCTGGTAACTATCATACTGACAACACACAGCTGAGAGTTGACCTAGTAGTCAGGGACATAGGGACACACAGATAGTAACCTAGCCTTTGACCATCACGTGTTTACAGTGGTGAGGAAATCATTCTATGTTGTGCAACTTATAAACAAAGGTAAGTCATCGAAGTCCAAGGAAGTCATTGCTCCACTGTAGTTGGCATTCATCAGACCCATCATTGAGTACAATGCCCCCTTTGGTATGTATCTAACCAGGCATATCCAACAATTGGAACGTCCAGAGAGGTTCCTCACTAAAAGAATACAGGGAGTAAGTAAATGTCCTATGCAGACCGCCTCAAGGCCCTATCCCTATATTCTGTCTGCTACAGGCCTTTGGGGGGAGATCTATGCCTGGCGTACAGGGGATTATCAGACCCCACTCTGATGGACCTCCTGCATATCCACAAAACAAACAGCACCCGAACTACCTGTTCTAAAGACTTAAACCTTGCCTGTGATATAAATAGGACCTGCTAGAGAGATAAGTATATGTCCCAGACTACCCCTTCTCTGGAAGATGCTCCCCATCCATGTGAAGCAGAGTTCCTCCCTAACCCAATTCAAGTGTAACTTTGACTACTGGATGGGAAACTGGGTATTCATTCCTGGTTTGGCATGTATGTCTCTAATGGACACAGGTAACCTGTAAATGGTTCATCTCCCAAGCCCATGCTTACACTTATCAAGGGTATCAGAATTTGTCAGAGATTTGGGATGTATGGCTAGGCTTAAAAAGGTTCTTGTGGTCATTAGCCTAGTAATCACCTATGCTACCTTTACAATACCCACAGTTCTATTAGCACTGCACATACCAAGAAGGAACCAGACAAGATCTGCTCGGTGGCCTGTATCAGAAGAGTTAATTATTGGGTGCAATGGGCATTTTTGTTCTTCTGTAAACCAAGTAAAGCCAATAAGACATGCTTCATGTGTACCTTCTGAGCTTCAGTGGTTAAATGCCATGCTCAGACTCACTCAATGCACCTGTAAGAATCAATCCTACGCCCTTTGGATACAGCCCATATTCTTAATGTTGCAGATGGAGCAAAGGTATAGAAAGGACGGTGCGGCATACTGTGAAGAATTTAGTAACACCACCACCTTCTCTGCACTTAAGTTTTGATGTTGCCCCCTCTCATGAACTTGACTACGCAGCTTCCTTTGTACCCTACTAAGCCACACCTTTCCACCACCCTAGCTGCTGTTGTGCCCTATATCAGCCTGTTTTGTTTGGGGGGTGGGGGGACTCTTTTTCAAGGAATTTAGACTTTTCATATACTTTCTGGAGGAGCAGTGGAAGGTGAGGGTTAAATGCCATGTAACCACCTAGAAAAAGTGATAAGGATTTTTTTTTTTATTTTGTTCCTACTTCTTGTACAGCTTGTGTATGTCAGACAAACAAAACAAAATAATTCTGTTGTCAAAAGTGCCTCCAAGCCCTTTATAGCATCATACAATGTGTTATATTTAAACATGTTCAGCCAATATAATTTACGTACTCAGGGCTAACTGTCCAATCTCCATCGGAGGACACGCCTACACTAAACAACCCACTCATTGCCCCTAATACGACAGATGACCACCAGCTACTCAATTCCACTCCTTCTCATGTGCTTGGTCCACTATTCAGGTCTTGTCACCTGAACTTTAGTACCTTCTATAACAATTGGGGCTGGTATATAATGGGAGACTAAGATTAACTCTACTGAGAGAGACTGAAAGGAAAAAACTCAACTGTATAAATGACAGAAGGGAACAGGATAACATATGGGTGCAGAATGAGGAAGCCTCTAAAGGCAACTCAGGCTAAGGAGTGGGAATGAAAAATATTGGCTAAGGCTACTGAATCTGGTTAGGTTTCTCCATCAATAAGTAAGGAGGTATAGCTACACACTTTTGACCTTCCTGCAATGAATCTTACTTCCCTCTCAATGTTTTAAGAGTTCCTCATATGTCAGGACTACCTGTCTTTGTTGAAAGCAAGTTCCAAATTTTTGATTAAGTTTCTGCACTTGTTTCAGAGCTTAACAAAAGCATGCAATCACCTTATTCTCTTGTCAACTTGCACCGGTAGAAGGGTTTAACCCTAGCCTTCTTAAATTACCTCAGCTGAAGAGTTATGTAGTTTGAGATGCTGTTTCTTATGCTCTGGCATGCAGACTGTACAAAATTCAACTCTGTAAGGAAATGGGATGAAGAACTGTTTGTATCTGCAGGAAGAATAAAGTACTCAACTGTGTACAGCTGAATCACGAATTGGGATACCGCATTCTTTTACAGCTATCTACACACAAGCCTTTTCCCCCCATTTCTGCACATGTGGTTGAAGTGAATCATCTAAGCCAAGGTTCACACTGCCGGTTGGCTTGTTTTATATTTTATTTCTAATGTTTACAGTATTCAAGCCTATACTGTTTATTACTACCAGGATGGTTAGATGATTAGAGAGACGGGTGTATCCGCAATAAGATACGACACAGCCAGCTGAGATGGACACACAGTGACAGGAAGGGAAGCTGCTGTCAACACTGTGGGCTTGCTAAGACTTCTCATTGTGAGAAGACTGTTTGACTTTAATTTACTTAAAATGTTAATAGAACAACACGTTTTGCATCAGCATGCATTTTCTGAAGAACAAGAAGTATGAAATTCATTGCCTTGCATTACTGATGAACTATAATCACCAGTGATTAACCAGAAAATTAAACAATTTATGAGGGATAATGCACAAAGTATGAGGCAAAAATCAGAGACAGTCTGCAAACTCAGGGACATTTGAGAGGTATGATCCTCAGACAGGTTGAAGGACCTGACGAGGATCTTAACTAGATATACAGTGTGACAGTTTTGGTAAAGGGAACAGCAGGTGTCTTGCAATAGCAGTTTGCAGATAAGGACAACTAAGTAGTATTTAGCCCAGGTAAGAATGGCCGCCCAAATCCTGACATGGTGTGAGTGAGGAAGAAAAATCTAGCTACCTAAAACTTTCTAGTTTGCAACTTAGAAGCACTAAATGTCAAAGAGAAAAGTAGTGATGTAAGCCCATGCTCTAAGGAATACCCCAAAGTCAAGTGCGACCTTGGCTTCAGAAAACAGTAACCTCTTTATGATGCAGCAGCACTTAAATATTACCTGGAAAAGGTGAGTTATGAGGTGGAACCAGAAGTCCAGTTATTCAAATGAGATTAGTTTTGTTGGGAGACATTAAGTGTGGCTATTTACCAGTCAGAAAGGACTTGGGTTTAATGGATGTCACTACTGGGCGGGAGGGGGACTGAATCATTATGGTCATGGAACTGGCTCCACAAGAAGACAGCTGGACACTACTATTCATCCACGGACAAACTACCTCAATCAGACGGGGATTAACAGCAGTTGAACAACAGACTCCATCCATCTGCCCATGAAGGGAAATCCAAGATTCTAAGTGACAAGCTGAAATGCTTCATCACCCAGCATGTAAACTAATTAATGGGGATTGGCAGAGTTAATCAGAGGAATCTAAGCCTGGTTTCCTCATAAATATGATTATTCTTAAAGAAGATGCGCTATGAGAGATGCTGATAAGGAAGAGTAAGAATTCCTGTAATGGCTGCTCTATCCTGCTAAGGGTCACTGGGGAGCTGCAGCCTCGACCGGAAGTTAATGGACATAAGGCAGAAAACTAATGCTGGATGGGATGCCAGTCTATCATATGCACAGAAACACGTGCACACACACACACACACACACACACACACACACACACACACACACACACACACACACACACACACACACACACACACACCACCTAGGAGTAATTCTACTGCATGTGTTTGGAATTTGGAAGGAAGTAGGTGTTGACTGATAACATCTGAAAGTGCAAATGTGGGAAAATATATATGTAATGTGAGACTGCATTACTACTACTATTAGTGTCCAGGTACTCTAAGATGCAGTCATGCCAGAGTTAGTGTGTGTGTGTGTGTGTGTGTGTGTGTGTGTGTGTGTGTGTGTGTGTGTGTGTGTGTGTGTGTGTCTGTGTATACAATCCTCCCATTCCCCCATGTTGAAGGGGAAGAGTGAGGACTTACAGTGTTTGGCCTTGCATTACATTTCCCACAGGGAGCCAGAAGCAGAGGACTCTGACAGGAGCTGAATCAGAGGTCAAAATGTTGTGAGGTAAAAACAGGAAGAAGGAGGCACAAAAGTCATACACAATAACACACAGACATAGAGGGGGAAATGGATGGTAGCAAATAATTAAGGGTAATTTTTATGTTTATTTTAATAAAAGGTTAACATGTTATATGTAATGAAGTGGTTCTGTTATTAATTTGTGGGTTATTAATGATTTCTGTTTCATATGTTTCAGTCACAACTCTGAAAACGTGCTTGATACAAATAAAACCCATGCCTAATGGTCACCACTTCCTGCGGTGTGCTTGAAGGATAGCCTTGATAAGAAAGTACTGCCCAGTTACTGGTACAGTGACAGTGACAGAAACAGTATAACAAGAAACATAACTTGGGTGCCAGTACACAAGCATGTACACTGCACAAGAAAGAGAAGAAGGATAACACCACAGCGAGAAGCAGCTATACATAACCGAACAGACTGGAAGAACAGAAACAACAGAAATTCTGACAGAAAAGGACGTGATGCAAACTGATTTAGTCTATTACCAGATTTGTTTATGGGCCACTGGTAGACCTGGAGTAAAAGAATAATGTAAGAATGAAAGAAAGACGTAAGGTAACCAAAAAAAATGAAACACTGTTTACTGGAGGTGCGAGTATGTCAGCTAATGGGCCCCCTGACGCAAGGTCAAATTTCCACAAGACCAAACATGAAGAAAATTGAGCCAAGAATACTGAAAACCTGAATGCTCAAACATCATGGATGTTCATTGAGCTGGACAGTGGTACAGCGGAGATTGGGGTTTTGCTCCTTTCCCCACTGTAGTGCAGTCTTGGAGATTGTAAATATAATTAGCAATGAGTGTGGTGAGGTTGCCCCTTTGCAAAAAAAAAAGCAGCTGTTGGGTTTGTAATTTATTTTTCAAACTTCTGGATTTTCAGTATTCCCGGTTCAATCTTTTCACGTTCCATCTTATGGAAATTCGACCTTGTGTTAGTGACCCCAGCTATTAGCTGAATGCCAACTTTGCTGCAATGCACATGGCCAGAAACAAACACAAAGCACTGTATGAAGCAGGCAGCAAAAGCCGGCATCCACCTAACCAATCTTGCCAGCAGAGCAAATCAAACAAAACAAAGCTCCAGAGTCACCATACCAAACTAAGAGGGCTGCCCTTAAGACAACCTGATTTTGGAAAAATGGGAACCATTTTAGAAAAGTGAGGGGAAAGAGTTAAAGAAATACAGATAAAAATCACAGATTCAATAATAAGATGAAAAGGCTACTATGGATGACATACGAAGGCAGAGAAAGACAGCATTCTGTAAGGAAAAGGAAACAGAATGGGTGAAGCAAAGTAATACATAAAGCAGCAGGAATCAGGGAAGACAAACAGGATAACAAACACCCAAACTGAGCAAACTGTAGCAAATGCTGTTAGGAGAGGAGGCAAAGCCTTCACAGCTACTTTACAGATTGAATACAATCTAAGGAAGGTTTATCAAGATTCAGAGGACAAGAAATAAAGAAACAATTGCAACAGTGAAAAAGCACAAATAATGTACTTCTGTTCAGGTACTTAAAGCAAATGGTGTATGATATCATAATCCAAAAGCCAGAATTCCAAACACCACAGTTGCACTCTCAGCGGCTTGTAAAGTCTCAAAAAATGATTTTCTGATATCCGTTTTCTCTGCCTTCTGCACCCCCTAATTAATTATTCTTAACACTCAGACATTACACCTTAGAAGTAGTAAAAATTACCTCAGCCACTGCTGGCCTCAAAGCTGTCTTATAACTCTGAACTTTGGACTTCTGTACTTCCCTTCAGAATGAACTCTGAAAACTGAATATAACCAGATTAATGAAACTTGGTGAAATTTGCCCTAGCATTCTGGGAAAAAATATGCCACGAATCAGTAACACATTTAACCAAGTTTTAAAAAAAATTATTAAAGAACGGGGAAGTAGCACACTTCACAAATGCTGGAGCAAGGGGAGAGGCGGAATGTAACAAAGGGGTCGGTCTGCCCACAGAGAATGAAAACAATGAATGAAATCATTTCATAAAAGAGACTGAGTACCATTAGACACCAAATTAACACACTTTCACAGTAAGAAGGTCATGTCAGATGTATCTAACTGATTAATACCTTTGACTAGGTCACCAAAGCAACTGACATAAAGAGTGTGACTGCATCCTCTCCCAGATTTCACACACTGGAATTTCAGATCTATCTAAATTCCTGCATTCAAGATATGAATCAGCAGATAACTAAATTAGCAAGAGCTAACATAAAAAGGTTACTAAAACTAACAATAAAAAAACTTCAGCTAACAAGCAGCTTCATTACTTCAGCAAAACATTTCCATTATCATGCTGACAAACGTTTAATCAACAAGCATTTCATACGTCTATAAACAAAAGGTTAATATATTATTCAATTAACTTTGAGGCTGGTCCTGCAGCCATGTCTTTGGTTAAAACTTGGCTGGAAATCAGAGGGCAGTGGGTGAAAATAAATGGACTCCATAACGAATAAAAGAGAAATACAAGAAGTTGTTGTTGTCTTTCGGCTTTTCCCGGTTAGGGGTCGCCACAGCGGAACTCCGATCCACTAATGATTGGCAGTAGATTTTCATGAACGCCAAGGTGCCAGCTCGACGTTCAACTTTCAACGAAGGCCCGTCCATTTATGCATGTCTTTTGAACGCCCACCCAACCACGGGGAGGACATGCAGACTCCACACAGAAGGCATTCCCCGCACTCCAGCCGAGAAATACAAGAAGTATATGAAAATATTCACTTTACTATTTTATTTAAGATTGTTTGCCTTTTCTGAGGAATAACCAGTTGCAATTTTCAGTGATGGTTTGGGAGGGAAATGCCAACATGCCAATGTGATAAAATGCATTTAAAACATATGGATCTCAGACACATATCAGTACATAAAGTGGTCACAGTCCAGTCCACCTGCCCACTCAGAATAAATAAATAAATAAATAAAACTAAAACAGAGGCAACTATTACAATATAGTTTACTGAAATTACAGTGCAGATTCATTCATGCAATGATCTACGACATGCAAACTTAGCAGGTCTTGTATATTTGACCATTAGTATGACAGCAGTCGAAAAGCACAGATTCCGTTAACAGTAAGGCTACTGTAAACAAAGAATAGCTAGCAAGAAAATTCAGTTGTGGAAACAGGAAACAGTGCATCAGAGTGCAGCAAGCAGACACTGGTTGGTGTTGCATTGTCAATTACTTGGGGGGGGGGGGGTCGCATCCAATTCCTTTGGGTATGTACCAATGAGGCTCTATGCCACAGATTAGTGCATCTGCCATCTTCTGCATAATATGCATGATGTGATGAACTGGAAGTGAAAATAAAAGTACATCTGCAGATGGCGTAAAGCTCTTCAAATAAGTTGTTCTAGAATGAGTGGTGGAGGGCTACACAATGAAATGGAGCTGTAGAGCGTTACAATAAGGGTCAAAATGCATGGCAGCGTATAGACACTGGAGTATGAAATACCTGCCACACACTGCATTGGTAAAAACAAAAGACTGCATGACGTGGATGAAGCATTAAAATGGATCTTGGTGTGATCATATCAGGCAATTTAAAGGTTAGCTGATAATGCTGAAAGAAAGATTTTGGATACACGAATAAATGAACCACATATATCAAAATTTGAATCCACGATCTCTCTGAAAAGCTATTTCACAAGACCAATCTAGGAATACTGCATACAGTTCAGGAAAGCTTATTTTGAAAAGAGCTTGCCGGAATGGGAGATGAAAAAAAAAATTAAAATAATAGTCTCAGTGCTAAAATATATAAGCATACACGATTAATGAATGCGAATATTCTAGACTAAAGTGAGCGAGTGAGGCAGGTGTGTGTGTGTGTGTGTGTGTGTGTGTGTGTGTGTGTGTGTGTGTGTGTGTGTGTGCTTGTATGCTGGCATGCGCACACTCATCTGGCAAGGGAGAACAACAGAAGCATTTAAATAATGAGGGAAATTAAAAAAGAAACTTCAAGACAGTAACAGCATCTTTCCAAGAAAGCAGTATAAAAGAACAAGGAGGCACAGGTCGAAGACAGAAAATGGACAATTTAGAGTTGATGTCAGGGGATCAATTTTCCACAGCGAAGGTTGAGATGCAAGGGACGGCCTTCTTGAGGAAGTTTTGACATGTCAGTAATATATTGATGGCGCAGTGGTGCAGTGGTAGCTTTGTCGCCTCACAGCAAGAGGTTCTGCGGTTTGATTCTTGGCTTGGGTGCCTTCTTTGCGGAGTCTGCATGTCCTCCCTGTCTTCATGTGGGTTTCCTCTGGGTGCTCCGGTTTCCTCCCAAGTTATAAAGACATGCATCTGGAGTGTTTCTCCCTGGGCCTCTGCTGAAAATTGGCTCATTTTAAGTCAGACTTTCCCAGTTAATAAATGATAAATAAATAAATATGGTGCAGATAAGTCACTCTCTAAATGCATACGGCTTTAACAAGGAAATTGCAGCTTATCCATTAGGAAGGAAAACTGGCACATTAAGAAGTTCTCATCTGTTAACAAACAGTAAGGTTCTATGTAAAGCATTACTCTAAGAAAGGAACACTGCTAATCCTCTTCTCATAGCTTATGTTGCAAACTCCTATCCATGTCACGGAAAAGTACACGCTTTTACAACAATGATTGCATTTATTATTCTCCAAGAATAAGCATTGTGAATTAAAAAAAGTCTTACTCGTGATGTTTGAAACTGGTCAAATTTCAGGCGGTAAGACTGCCTCTTAAATAAAACAGGAACTCTACAATGTACATCGTAAACATTTCATAGAGCAGAGATCTCTGCAATATCTGGGCCTTAGGTCTGGCAAACTTACTACTCAGATTCACGATCTGCACTGGGAAGAGCTAACACAACGGACTGGCATTAAGTTAGTAGGCTTCTTCTGAAAATATTTTGGTGAAAACAACACATTGCATGCTTCAGCTATGTCAGTCACTAGATAAGATTGGAAAAACTACACTGGAAACAGAATTACAGTATGTTAACACTTCTACTTTAGCTCTATGAACCTGACTGATATGTCAGTTGGACGAATTCTGTCTCCCACCTTATTCGGCATATCTCTGTATCATACTTCAGTGTGGTCGCCATCATCTACAACAGGCTCCTATGAGGCTGCAACAATAAATCTACAAGTATAGCTGCACTAGTACCAGAACCACCTGGGCAGAGCAGAGGTGGACTAATAGCAATTTTATATGACTATATAAACCTCTTCAAATCAACTCTACAATTAAACGCCCGCCTGAAAGGTTGTGATTTTATATATTGCTTGTTTTCAATCTTTATGCTTGTTGAAGCCCGACACAAGTAAAAACACAGGTTCCTAATAAGGGAGATCACTATCCCTGCCGTAGTACTAACCAATGCAGATAGAACGAGAGACAGAGAGAGAGAGAGAGAGAGACCTGCCAACAGTGATAATCTAACCGTGACATCTTTACATTGTAAAACACCTTTGGCAAAGGGGCTTTTTTTTACTAGAAGCATTTGCCAATATCATACTACTGATGCATACACATTACAGTTCAGCAGCCATGGACTAAAGCTGAGACATGTTACAAGAAAAAAACAGCTCTTTCTTTTTGCACTCATCTTGTCTGGGGGGAAGTTAATTGAAGACTTAGGAGACAGGAGTGGCAAAAATGGCGACAGTTAAGAAGACACAACCACACCTGTTCATTATCAAGTGCGCACGTTTTACGTGCATTGTCTGTATTTTGACCAAAGTACACTTGCCATTGTTTATAGGCCAAGGATCTCAAATGTCAAGTGTGAGTGAGGATTAGGGTTACAGTAAGAATCGTGGAGGACTCGCAGGGAAAGAATCTTATGACTTTCTGCAAAGAGAAGAAGTTGGGTGTCCGAATGGTTCGAAAATGGTGAGCAGAGTACAATAACCTCAGTCAACAGGTGTCAATAATATTATTATTTTATAATTCAACGCGTCCATCATGTGCTGTTGACAATCTTATCTGGGGCTTATTTTTGGGGTAGGGCTTATATCATGACCATCCTGGAAAACCATGCTAGGCCTTATTCTCTGGTTAGGTCTTATTTACGGAGAAATATGGTATTTTATATATATATATATATATATATATATATATATATATATATACACACACACACACACACACACACACACACATATATATATATATATATATATATATATACATATACACACACGCAAATATATATGCACATATTATTTATATATATATATATATATATATATATATATATATATATATATATATATCTATATATATATCTGGATCTACCTGAGTAGATCGAAACGTCATAACACCGACAAAGCACCAGAAGATCGACAAGGCAGAAGACCGATGGAGGAAGACACAGACGCTGAGAACACTGAGATGGGGAAAGGATGTGTAACTATGCGGTAGTGATGGCCGTTAGGGTGTGAGTAAGGTAAGTGTGCGATGTTGACGGTCTGTAGGGGTAGGGGTGGGATAAGTGAGTTAGGGTTAGGGCGCGGGTTAGGTAAGGGTGCGAGTAAGGTAAGTGTGCGATGTTGGCGGTCTGTAGGGATAGGGGTGGGATAAGTGAGTTAGGGTTAGGCTGGGTTAGGTAAGGGTGCAGTAGTGATATTTTTGGGTTAGGGGCGTTAAGTGAGTTAGGGTTAGGGCGGGTTAGGTGAGTGTGCGATAGTGATGGACCTTAGGGTTAGGGTTTCGGTTAGGGTTGTAGATAGTTGTGTATGTAAGGGTTAGTGTTGGTTTGTAAGGATTTTGGTGTGCTTGTGTTGTGTGTGTGGGTTTTGGATAGGGGATTTGTTTTGTTTGTTGTTATGATGTGTTGAGTGTATGTGGTGTCGTGTTTGTGAACTGTCGATTATGTGGTGTCGGTGAAGTGCTTGTCGGTGTTATGAAGTTTCGATCTAGTCAGGTAGATCCATATATATATATATATAGGTCCTTGTCAGAACGTCGAAAGTACAGTTAATTGAACTGCACTTTGACGAACTGACTTTAGCGAAAGTGCATAACGTCGAATATGCACTTTCTCTAAGACAAAGTAAAAAATGAAAAAAAACATGCAGTTTGCATGTTTTGTTAGTTGTACATCAACATATTCTGTTGATGTACAACTAATAAATCTTTTGTGGAGATTGCGGTACAGTGGGGATAAGGGAATATTCCCTTTTCCCCACTGTAGTGCAATCTTGGAGTTAGAATATTAAAGTAGGGGGGTGTGGGGGCACAGTTCCCCCACATGGGCGGGTGGAGGGGGGCTGGCTTATATATTTTTATATATATATATATATATATATATACATATATATATATATATATATATATATATAATGTGCATGTATATGTATGTAAGCAATGCTTTGCCAAAACACAGTTTACTTTATTCATATTTTAGAACATTTTAATTTCTGGTGTTGGATTATATTCAATAATTTATTGTTGATTAAAACAATTTACTCCAAGTTAAAAAACTAAAAAAAAAAAAACTAAAATGGCAGTTGGTATTAGCAGCTGATGTTTTTCCTGGGTTGAATGAAAATCTTAATATTAACATATTCTGTACGTGTATTTATATGTTAATCATTTTATGTTAATCTTTTTATGTTAATCTCTTTTTATGTTAATCTTTTTTATGTGGAGCTTATCTCCACGGGCCTCTACTGAAAATGGACATACATCCAGTTAGACTACCCCAGTCAACAAATGTAAAATAAAATAAAATAAATAAAATAAATTAAATTTGTTTTAAATTGGAAGAGGAAGTTCTGCTATTAACAATGTTTTATGATTGGTTTATGTTTAAAGATGGGAGTATTTAAATGGCATATGTTAGTTTATTTATTTCACAAGAAGTTCTTGTAATGAATAGAACAAAAGTACTTAAATATATTTGTGGCTCTTCATGTCTGTCTTGATTCTGACATAACGTATGTAAGTTGTGTTTTGAAGTTTTTTAGTTTTTCTGGTGTTCCATGGTGTTTTTGTATTTATTCATTTATATCTACTGACATGGGTGAACCTTGCTGTGGGAACTGCGTTGTACGCAGCTAGAGTTAATTTGCTGGATTTGTCTATTCACCAAATCCCAAATTAAATGTTTAGACTGATGAAGTCCTTTTTTGAAATCATCCAGAAAGCGCAGATGACTTTTAAAACATTCAAAAACTCAAAAATTTCCAAATGGTTTAATGGAGAAGGAAGTTCATCTGCTAGTGATTTGGATGCAACTTTAATAGTTGACATCACTTCCAAAGAATATGTAGAGCAGCTGTTGATTATGAAAGATGCCAACTCTTTTTGTGGTTTCGAAAACGGAAAGAATATTTCTGGTTCCAATTCTTTGATTAAAGACAGCAAATCCATTTACCAATGCAAGTCCATGTTTTTTAAGCTGGAAAGGCTACTGTTGAACTTTAAAAGTATTAAATATAATAATTACTGTTTAGAACAATGTTTACAGCTGAAAATTCTCCCGATGGGTTTGAGAACATACAGATTTCCCAGTGGGTTAGACTTTAACAATGTAGTACAGATTCAAAGGTTTGCAAGTTTTAAAGTACTAGTTCGCTATAAGACTAACATGGACAACACTGGGAAAGATATTAAAGAACTTATTAATTTGATCAAAAAGCAATCCTTTTTTAATTCTGTTAGACATCTTTGGGACAGTATGTCATCTGAGATTTTCTGCCATGTTTCCACTATAGTGGAAAAGGAAAGGAAGAAACTTCAAAGACACTGAATAATATAAAAATGGTTTGGTGTATTTAATCAAAGAAAAAGAGACTTCGATCAATACCAGTTTTTCAGCAAATAATAACTGAGGTTACAACAATAACTGTTAAAATAGACTGAATAGTTTTAGCACCTCTGTGTATAAAAATAATGGTTCCATTTATGAAACTGATGATTTTCTGCCTCTTCAAAATAATATTGGTAATGAAGTGCTGATCCAGTTGCCACTGAGAGAAGTACACATGAGAATCAAATCAGTATAACTAACTTTTCCCTTCTTCTAGTTCTAATAAGAGAAGAATAATAACAAAAACAACAGCAATAAAAGAAGTGGAAGAGAAAGAGGACATGGATAAGGACAAAACTGGGGAGGGAGTAATTTTTAAATTTGGACTGTTATAATGATTGCTTTGAATCTTCTTGTAATATTGTAAATTTAAGCACATTTGACATAAGGAATGTTCATAATAGAGTTTAAATAAGGGAATGATTTTTATTCCTGCACAAAAGGGCAACTGTAGTGAATATACTTATTGATATTAGATTATTTACCAGAAAATTAATTGAAAATTAAGAGCCGCCCTCTCCAAAGCAAAAAACACAGCATCAATGGGACCAGACGGTGTCCTGGGCTGCGTCCTACATGAACTCCAAGAAGAGCTAAACCCAAACATAAAACTACTGTTCAAACTCAGCCTTACTACAGGATATGTGCCCAAAGAGTGGCGTACAGCAACAGTGGTCCCTCTCCATAAAGGTGGTGCCTCAACGGATCCTGGAAACTATCGCTCCATAAGCCTGACTAGCTTGGTCTGCAAAGCTATGGAAAGGATCATCATGGACCTCATAAATAAAGATATTGGGGACCTACAGACACTGGAGCCTACCCAGTTTGGCTTTGTTAAGGGCAGATCCTGCCTCTTAAACCTGGTTCATTTCTTTGAAATAGCCACCAAGGTGATTGACGAGGGGAAGGTGGTCCACACAGCCTACCTGGACCTCGCAAAAGCCTTCGATACAATACCCCACTCGGGGCATTATAGATAAGCTCACCAGCTTAAATATAAACCCTTATGTCACTAGATGGATTGCAAACTGGCTCAAGGACAGAACCCACATGGTTAGAATTGCTGGAGCCATGTCAGACTCCAAACCAGTTACAAGTGGTATCCCATAAGGCTCAGTCCTGGGACCTCTCTTGTTCGGTATATATTTCCCGGAGGTACAGGCCAATACAGAAGAAATGTGGCTGACCAAGTTCGCAGATGACTGCAAACTGGGAACCATAATCGACTCTCCAGCCGACACAAGCATCCTCCAAAAGGGCCTCATAGAAACAGACAACTGGTGCCAGAGCCATGGCCTCAGGCTAAACGCCAAAAAGTGTATAGTCATCCCCTTTGGCAAAAACAAAGTGCCCACAAATTACCACATAGGTGGTAATCCATTAAGTACAGAAGAAGTAATTAGGGACCTGGGGACCCAAGATGATAGCAATCTCTCATTTGACAACCACGTGGCCAAAGTGGTTAGAAAAACATTTTATATAGCCCACCTAATCATGAAGGGATTCACATCTAGATCAGGGGAGGTCATCATGCCTCTTTACTCATCCCTCATCAGGCCCATAATTGAGTACAATACCCCTTTTGGGATGTACCTTACCAGACACCTGCAGCAACTGGAAAGACCCCAAAAGTACCTCACCAAGAGGATCAAAGGGCTCAAACAGATGCCATATGCTGCCCGGTTAAAGAAACTCCAGCTCTACTCAGTGGCATACCACCTGTTCAGAGGCGATCTCTACCTGACGTATAAAGCCATGTCCAACCTGGAATTAATGGACATACTGCACCTCAGAAAATCCAAATCCCATCGAGCTACGCACTCGAGAGACTTGAACCTCAGCACTGAAATAAATAGGACATGCTGGAGGGACAGATTCATAACCCAGAGGCTCCCTTCACTCTGGAATAAAATCTCAGTCCAGGTTAGGCAGAGTCCCTCATTGACTCTCTTCAAGAGGAATCTTGATGAGTGGATGGGAGATCGTAGGTTTACCCTGGGTATCACTTCTGTGTCACTGTTAGACAGAGGCACAGTATACTAACCTCGAAAAAGGGCATAGCAAAATTAATTTAAAATGGGTGGCGAAAGCCAAACACACTCTGGCTAGGCTTATAAATGCCCTAGGGCAGATAGCCTAGTATGAACCTATGAACCTAAATATGACATTAATGAAGTTACATCTACTGAATGTAGTTTTAAAAATGTTCTTGGGAGAAGAAGCAATTTTAATTTTACTTTCATTCCTACTCGTGATACTGTTTTAAATGCATATGATATGGATTATTGACATGGTTTTTAAAAATAAGAATATAGGAACAATATGGTTTAATTTATCTAGTGAAGAAAGTAAAGCTCAAAATGAACTTAGTAAAAATAGAAAGACACACATGGTGAATGCAGATAAAGGCATGGGTTTAGTAATTATCAATCAAAAAAGATATGCTAATAAAATAGAAGAACATCTAAACAATAGTATGTGATGCAAGTTAATTACTAAGGAGATATTAAAACTTAAATTTAAGAATACTGATTATAATTTATTAGATTTGTCAGAGAAAGGATTTTTATCTTTAGAAGAATATATTTTTTTATTGGTTGAACATTGACATCTTGGAAAATTTTCTGATATTCCTAAATTGCACAAAAATAAAGAAGACCCTCCCTTTAGACCCATAGTTTCTTCTCATAAAACTAAAACAGAAAACATTTCAGAATATTTGGATCAAATTTTAATCCCACTGCACAACAAACTCCTTTTTATATAAAAGACTCATGGTTTTTTTAAATGACTTATTCACATATTCCATTTCTTGGGAATATGTTTAAATGGTCAACTTAGATGCTGAATCCCTTTATACTAGTATAATTCATCATAAAGTGACATAATTTGTTTATTTCTTAGTAAATTTATTAATTTTAGTAATGCAAGTATAAATACAATGTGTATTTCTAGATATAATTCTTAATATTTTTTTGGGTTTTAATGATAATATTTATGTATAAAGACAAGGTGTGGCCATGGGAGCCAAGATGAAACCTACTTATGCAAATCTGGTGTTAAGTTATTGGGAATGTGAAATTTTAGTCAATCTAATTTTAAGAATGTTGCACTTTACAAAAGGTTTATTGATAACTATTTTTTTTATTTGGAGAGTATCCGATGAAGCATTTGATGCTTTTTTTCCTTGAACTTGAACAAAGTACAGAGTTTTTGAAAATTACTGTGGGTAATAGAGGTTTTGCATTTCAATTTTTAGATCTTGAAATTGTGTAAGATAAGACTATACCAAGTTTTCATTCTAAGATATTTAGGAAGAAGACTTTTGTGAATCACTGTTTGGAATTTTTAAGTCAGCATCCACAATTTATGAAAGTGAATATTGTCTGAGGGCAGTTTATAAGACATTCACTGAAGAGAGTCTTAAAATTAAAGAAGTGCTTATTGAGAGAACTATCCTGTAAATTCTATAGAAAATATAATGAAGGGAATTTATATAAAAAGATATAAAAACATTCCCGCCATTTCTCAGACATGGGTTGGTTATAAAAGAGAAAAATGATGCCTTTGTGAATGATGTTCAATGTACATTTGCTTTACCTATTGTACATTTGCTTTACCTATTATGAGCTGCAGTGGTGCAGCGGTTAGCGTTGTCGCCTCACAGCAAGAGATTCTCCCATTCGATTCTCAGCTGGAGTGCCTTCTGTGTGGAGTCTGCATTTCCTCCCCACAGATGAGTGACTTTTAAAGACATACAGGTAGGTGCATGCATGAATGGGTGTGCCTTCTTTGAAGGTTGGGTGTCAGGCTGGCAACCTGGCACTGTAAAAAAATCCACTGTCAATCATTAGTGGACCGGTGTTCTGCTGTGGCGACCCCTAACCGGGAAAAACCGAAAGACATTAGTTTATTTGCTTTACCTGTTGCTGGAGATATGAAATTAATACAGTATATTATTTGTAATAATTTGAAAATCATCAAAGGTAATCAGGATCTGTGCCAAGTGAATGGGATTATGCCAAAATTCTGTTATAAAAGAACTAGAACTATAAAAAAAATTTTGAACAAAATTTAAATTTTATAAATGTAGTTGGCATGTTTAGATGTGGCAAATGTAAAAGTTGTATGTTCATTAATAACTGTAAAATTTATATTTGTAAACATAATGGTTTTGAGGTTCGGTTTAACAAATATTTTGACTGCAATTCTACCCACATCGTATATCTGGCTACATGCACTTCTTGCCAGATGATCTATGTAAGTAAAACTACAAGACCCCTGGCAAATACAACTTATGAACATAAAATAGCAATAAAGAGGAAAGAAAGAAATATTGCTTTGGCAAAACATAGTTTACTTTGTTCAAATTTTAGGAAATTTGAATTTCTAGTGTTAGATTATATTGAAAATTTTATTGGTGATTATAAGAATTTACTTGAAGTTAAAGATATTAACTGGGCTATTAAATGCGTTTTGAATTGAAAAAAGAAGTGATGTCAGTAACAATGTTTTATGATTGGTTTATGTTTAAAGATGGAAGTATTTAAATGGTGTATGTCTGTTAATTATTTCTAAAGAAGTTCTTGTAACAAATAAAATGAAAGAGGTCAAATATATTTATGTCTCATTGTGCCTGTCGGTACTGACATATCATACAAGTTGTGTGCCAAAGTTGTGATATATGAAAAGAGGTGACTTGAAATTAGCAAACCAAGAAGGAAGTTCTTCAATCTCCAATTCAGTGTGGGTTAAATAAAGCAAGGGCTTTATGTAAAGATACAAGACTTCTGTTGGCTGTAGACTGGGACAAACTTTCTTTGTTTTTTCTAAAGTCGAGGAGAAGGGCTGACAGGACCTGCTGTTTTGAATTTTCTGCAGTTAGCCTGATCTACTGAGGGGCTGTACGAGGCTAATTCTGTGAGGTGGCAATAGCTGTACAGACAGCAAACCTTGTTTCTAGATACTGTGAATGATGTAAATACTTGCTGGATAAGTATTTTGGAAAGACAAGTGAGCAAAGTTTTCATTCTTTTTCTAAATATTTGTTTTTTTTACTATAAAAGTCTGCCTGCAGTGTCTTTTCAGACTTATAAGCCATATGTCTTTTCAGACTTATAAGCCATATATATATATATATATATATATATATATATATATATATATATATATACACACACACACCCACACACACACACACCTTATATATACACATTTACATAATGTGTGCGCATGTGCCCATACTCACATATGTATGCACATACGTACA
Organism: Protopterus annectens; assembly: GCF_019279795.1. Taxonomy (NCBI): domain Eukaryota; kingdom Metazoa; phylum Chordata; order Ceratodontiformes; family Protopteridae; genus Protopterus; species Protopterus annectens. The sequence goes on from NC_056747.1 coordinate 1,024,319,996, forward strand.
GCACGCATAACACACACAACATACACAACACACACTCCTTGTTTTGTGCTCGGGTAAAACAGTTGAAACAGTTACCAACAGCCTTCTCTGTCAGCTCTCAGCATATCTTGTTTTTCTGTCTAATGCATTCCTGAATCTTTCTACTTCCAATATTTTCTTGGGAAGGATGTTCCCCATAGCAACCACTTGCTGTGAAAACAATATTCCCTGTTGTACGGTCACTTTGTCCTTTAAATAAAAAACAAAAAAGTATATAAAACTAATGCCATCATTTTGAAGAGGATTATGAACAAACACACATCCATGGAAGAAAACAGAGTAGGATTTACACAGCAAAGTAGATTAAGCAAACAGTAACTTGCAGTGGGGTTTAAATGGTTTCTTTTGGACAGTAATTTGAATTTGTGATACTGGTGCAAAACAGTACAACCTACAAAGAAACTCTTTTCTTGGCTGGAATTCTACTGACTGCAACAGTTTGTATTTCAGTTTAAATCTGAAATCAGAGAAACTTGCAGATTTAAACATTCTTGAAACTATAACGTAACTTGCTAACCAATAAGTAAGTTACAACATTAACCAGTTCAAAGTAGCAAGGTAGATGAAATGGATTGACGCCAAAATAGTTCCAAAAGAAGATTTAATCCACAGACAAAAAGACACTCCACATTAACGCTTTAAAACACAACGCGTTTTTGTCCACTATCAGTGTAGGACTTCATCAGATAAAACCATAATTTTGGCGTCAATCCATTTCATCTACCTTGCTACTTTGAACTGGTTGGTTTATTTGAGCATTGGTGTTTTTTTAGTCTGAAGTTACAACATTAGCTACAAAGTTTGCAGTAAATGTCACCCTGGTTGATGTTTTGTTACTCATCTGGGCCACTTGCCAAACTGGAAAAATGTAAAAAAAGGTAAACTGCAGAAATGTGTTGCAAACTACTAGTGCAACGACGAAATGCACTCCTTTTCTAGTAAAGCCAAGCGGAGTTGGAATGACCTTTTTAGCAGATTGGTATTCATGGCTTGTGACTTTGGGCTTGTCTTTATGAAAACAGGCTGAGACCATAATGCTGTTTGCAAACCACTAAACCTTTATTCCACCCTCTTAACATAAAGGAGGACATAGTCCCAATAAAACAGGAAGCATCTCCATGTGTGACACACAGGATGCATGACTTAGTTCCTAAGTGTGGGTGTCCTGAAAGACAAGGAACATACTTCTCAGTGCAAGAAATTTGGAAAAGACCAGAAATAATTGGGGAGCTGAAGACCCCAAAAATTTGGGCAAATTTTAATTATTGATCCTATAAACTTAAAAAAAGTTGTTAGAATAACAGGTTTTGCATTATTATGTGTTTTCTGAAGAATATGAAGACTGAAACACAAATGTGTGCCATTATTTAGTGACTTCAGTCCTCAGTGATTTGCCATAAAACTGCAAATTTTATAAAGAACAGACTGAAATATGAGGGAAAATCTGAACAGTTGAGAAGTATGGCAAGGAGAAATGAAGACAGTAAAGAGAGAAATGTGGGGGGGGGGGGGGTCCCAGTACATCAGGCAGATACTGACACCAGACAAAAAAACATACATTCAGGATGAAAAGAACAATCTCAACTCCAACAAACTAGCAGACTTAAAAGTATGGCAATATTTGGCTCCACATCCTCATAACCATTTCGGGATTTGGTTAGTCATACGTCTCTAGAAAGGTGCTGGCATGTTTCCTCCACAACAGCTGAGAAGCACAAACAGCACTTTTCACTTGGATCTCAGGAATATGCTGACATTTTTACAAATAGCTGTAACAACCATTACATACCCCTAAGTACTGTTACTATCTGCTCTCGCTCTAGAGAAGTGCTTATCAAATGTAGCTTTTTTTACAATACTGCAGAGTAATCATGGCACTTTATGAACTAAATGTTACGAATGTATGAGCATTTATCACAAAAAATGAAATGGCAAGTGATCGGGTGCAAATATCTAGTCGCCCGAACCTATATAAAAAAACAAAAAACAAAGTTAATTTTTTTTTTTGCAGGGAGGAACCCCCCCCCCCTGCAACCACTACACTCCCTGCTAATTACATATGCCAATCCTAAGATCACACTACAGTAGGGAAAGGGCACATTTCCTGATCTCCATTGTACCTCTATCTCACATATATGTACAAAGTTGGCACGGGCTGTTCGGTAGAAGGACCAGTGGGAACATTTCTGCCATTTGGTGTTTGTCAGACAGGTAAACAGATCATGTTATCCTTGCAATGGCTTGACTGAATAACCAGTTATACACCATGAATAGACAATGGATAAGCATGTCTGCAATACATTCTACTTCCCCAGAAATGTGTGCGTCAGTCAGAAAATGGTAGGTTGGGACTGCCCGTTCCGATATTCTCAACGGTTCCTGACAATGCAGGTAAGATCTCATTCTACCCTATTTGCTGACAGACTACAGTAACATTCTCTGAATATACAGACAGTACTCCAAGGTGAAGAACGTCAGGCAAGGCTTGGAACAGAATTCTCACATCTCCATAAGACTGATGTGCACTGACAACAACTCCTGCAGAGAGGACATCCTTTGGACTGTCTAACCCCTTAAGTTCTTCCCCAACCCTTGGCCGAGATATCCACAACAACTTTGGCTGATGGTGCAAGAATGATCAAGGGTTTGCCTTGAAGAACAATGCCCAGCTGAAGTCACTAAAGCAGATGACACCTACTGCAGAGTCACACAGCCTGAATGACTACAGAGTTCAGTATGTCCAGTGTAACATTTTTATATGCAGTTTAGTGTTAAGTAGTTGGATGCAAGTGCATGGATTTAAATGCTGCATCACTGTCACCAATTTATACATGATGGTTGAAAGTAATTGCCTCATGATCTACATATCTGACCATCGAATAAATATGCTTTACTGCCTTGGGTTATGACTAACTTCTGTAACAAGCAAATAAGTTTTGCACTGCCCAGCTACACAACAGTTACAATTATTGATTTAACAGGATTTCACATACACTGATTTGAGTCCAGTGCCTCCTAGTGCAACCTTACCAAGTGGTACTAAGACAAACTTTTTTTTTTTACATACTTGCAAAATGTTTCCCAGGAAGGAAAAGTGATCCCTTGCAACTGCCGACACATGTTCACACATTTTCAGTATTCACTACTTCCTGCCAGACTAATTCTGGCACCAAGTTCTCAACTACAGCTGTCTATCTGATAAGAAAAGCAATACATTAAATTTTAGTAGCATATAGCCAAGTAATCTCTTTTCAAAAAGGACAGATACCAACAGTCACACCAATGCTGTGAGGTTACTCATGTAAATAAAGACACCTGCCACAAACTTTTATAAGTGAGTAAATGGAAACACTTCACTTAAAATCCTGTAATAGCACAGAAATGACTAATTAAATATACACAGCAGTAACCAAAAAAGGGGGAAGAATTAAAACATTTTAAATAAGTGGTTGACAACAGATTAACTCTACTTGCATGCAGGCAGTCTTATTGCTACCACGTTCCAGGGAAAACTGTAGCCTTACTATTACTAACTCACTAAAACAGTCAGCAGCTGCAGAGGACACAATTTTGTGCTCCCTCACTCTGGGTAAACAGGCTGTATTTTATCCACCTTAAATATCCCTGTAAAAATGCTTTGCAGCTTTCCAGCTTGAATAGTTTGAATATAATTCCTCAAATCCATACTCCAAAAATAAAAAGGAAAATGCAAGAGAACTGATTCAGCATTCTTTATAAGTTAGTGGTTTCCCAAATCCAAATTTCCAGTCCAAACAGAAAACAGTCAGCAGCCTTGGTTTAGTACTCTTAGAAGGTCAACGTTTTTTTTTCCCCTAAACAAAATATCTTTTCCCATTTGTGTGTTTTAAACAGCTAGGTTGTTACATACTTATTTCCATTTGTGAGTCAGTCTCAAGAAACACAATTATCGCTAGCCTACACTATTTACAATACCTGAAAGCATTCATCAGCAAGAATTCAAAAATGACGCTTTTATTAATAAGAAGAAAATGCTGCTGCATTTACTTTAACAAGTTGCCATCACATTCCACATTATTATTAAGGAAAAAGAATTTATATTAACCATGTGTGTATTAAGGGTCTATATTAGAACACCGAACTTTCAAAATTTTGAGTGTTCTAATATCGAACCCTATTAATCAAAAATTTAAAACATCGAACATACAGAACAGTGAATTTTTTCCTCAGGAAAAAAATTACTGTTCCAAAACACATGCACACAACACAAGCACATCAAACAAACAGCAATCCACACACATACACCTAAACTCTTACACCTAACCCTACACTAAACTATACATACACCACTATCCACTTACTTTAACCCAAACCCTAACCCTAAGGTCTGTCACTATCGCACAGTCACCTTACCCACGCCCTAACCCTAACTCACCTACCTCACCCTAACCCTCACGTCCACACAATCGCACACTTACTTGAACCTGACCCGTAACTTTCCACCACAGCGCTGAAAATACCAAAGCAACAGAAATGGACAACCAAATTCTTTCCCTAGGAAAAAAATTGGTTTTCCTGTTTCTTCGATATTTTCAGTGGGTCGATATTAGAACACTCAAAATTTTGAAAGTTCGGTGTTCTAATATAGGCCCGTGTATTAAATATAGGAAGCAGTTCTGAGTTCCACTCAAACAAGAGATAATGAAGTGTTTGAGTGTTTGACAGAAAGCACTAAATGTGAAAAACTCTCTATTCTATTACACACAACTGCATCATTACTAAAAAGAACAGTTATAAATTTCACATTACTATAATGTATACAAGCTCATGACATTTCTACATCTAAGAAAATGTACATCTCTAGACATACTGCAAACACCAAGGCTCCAATAAGCTCCAAAGCTTGGAACCACATATCTGATGGTACTTGACTCTACGAGAAAAAGAACAAGCCTGGCTACTGTATTCTGCCCAGAGGTAAATATGCTTAGTCCCATTTAGTCCTGATCATTGCTCCTATGAATGCCATGTGTAGGATAGTGCTTTAACTCTGACCACATTCATGGTGACTGCCAGCCAAGGGAACAACACACAAAAGATCCCTGTTCTGAAGGAGAATGCCTTCACAAGCAATATGAAAAGGTGGAAATCCAGGTAAGGAAAAAAGTACAGTTTTGTACCTACCATAAATGTAGATGTTCGAGTGTACACCCTGCTGCAGTCATCACACTTGGGTTATCCTGTCGTCAGGCGGTCCCGTATTCGACTGGGCAGTCGGCCGTAATTCCAAAGTCTTGGTCCGGCGTCGGTTGCTGTTGCTTCTTCCCTGACGTCAGTGCGCCAGGGGTATATATAATGCATCCGATGCCATTTTCTTCAGTTTTTCTTGCCCCAGATGTCAGGTGCCCCCCAAAAGGTGGTCAGTAATTAGTACTAATTTAAGAAATTTTAGCACAAACACAAAATCCCTCCAGCTATAAGCAAATACATCAGGAAGGTATTGTAGAGATTTAGCCAGTTAGATCAGTGGGGATGGAGGGAGGGTAACCTGGACTGCAGCAGGGTGTACACTCGAACATCCACATTTATGGCAGGTACAAAACTGTACTATGTTCATCGTGTTACATTGCTGCAGTCATCACACTTGGGTAGAATCCCAAAGCTAAGGATGGGTGGAGGAGTCATAGAGGGTTATAGGAGGCTAGAAGGCCCTGCAGAACTGCAGTGGCGAAGCCAGCTCTAGTCTTAGAGTAAAGTGGTAAGTGATAGTGTTTGGTAAAGGTGTGTACTGAACTCCAAGTTGCAGCTTCCAAAATCTCCTTGGTTGGAACCCCCCTGAGGAAGGCTGTAGATGTAGCTGTTGCCCTGGTAGAGTGGGGCCTAATGGTAGCAGGAACAGGTTTTCCATGATGGGTATAGCAAAAACGAATGCAATGTCCTATCCATTTGGAAATGGTTTGTTTTGATATAGCCTTCCCTTGTGAACCTGTAGCATAGGATACAAAGAGCTGGTCAGATTTTCTGAAAACCTTAGTTTTATCCAAGTAGTAACGAAGTTGCCTGTGAATGTCCAAGGAATGCAGGAGTCTTTCTCCTTTGTTCTGTGGATTTGGGAAGAAGGTGGGTAAGTGGATGGTTTAATTTAAAGTCACACTGGAAACCACCTTAGGCATGAAGGAAGGATTAGTTTGTAGAGAAACTCTGTCTTGATGGAAAATGAGGAAAGGTTCCACTGCCATTAGTGCCTGCAGCTCTGAGACTCTTCTGGCTGAAGTTATTGCTAGCAGCAGGGCAGTCTTCCATGATATAAACTGTAGATCTGCAGAGAAAGCTGGTTCAAAGGGAGGTAGCGTAAGTTTTTCCAGAACAAAATTGAGGTCCCATGTTGGTGTTGGTGCTCTCCTGGGGGGCTTAATGTTTTTTGCCCCTCTGAGGAACTGCCTTAGAAGTGGATGTGAAAATAAGGGTGGATCCGTGTTATAGTGGGCTGAAATAGCTGATGCATGGATTTTAATGGAAGAAAAAGAAAGTCCTTTGTGCAGCATCCCAGTTAAATACTGTAGAATCTGAGGCATCTGAGGCTGAAGTGTATTTTGGCCTTTAGCTTGTTTCCAGGCGCAAAACCTTTTCCATTTGCCCGAGTAGGCCTTTCTGGTGCTGGACCTCCTAGCTTCCAGAATAACATCCATAGCTGCTTGGGAAAGAGGAGCTGGCTGGATGCTTAGGTGATTTGCCATGCAGCCAGATTTAAAGTTTTGAGCTGGCTGTGTAGAATCTGATTGTTTTGCTGTGTGAGCAAATGGGCAATTTGTGGTAAAATCCAAGGTGGGCCCTGGGCCATATTCCTTAATAGTGGGTACCAGTGCTGGCGTGGCCAGTCTGGGGGCTATGAGTAGCAGTTGTGGTCTCTCCTTTCTGACTTTCAGAAGCACCTTTGTGAGGAGAGGCAATGGAGGGAAGGCATATACTGTCAGGTTTTTCCAACTGAATGAGAGTGCGTCCACTTTCCAAGCTTGATGGTGAAGTGTCCTTGTACAAAATTTTGTTAGCTGATAGTTTTGGGGGCTGGCAAACAGGTCTATGTCTGGAAGGCCCCATTTTTGAGTTATCATTGCAAATACTTGTGGATCCAGTTTCCACTCGTGGGGATCCATGATGTTTCTGCTGAGGTCGTCTGCCAATGTGTTCTTTTTTCCTGGCAGGAATTGAGCTTGTAACTGAACTTGGTAAGCCAGTGCTGTGTTCCACAAGGTCATTGCTTGCATGCATAGAGGGTAGGAGTGTGTACCCCCTTGTTTGTTTATGTACCATATTACTGTGGTGTTGTCCGTCCTTATTGTAAGTTGTCCTGGATACTGTAATAGGTTCTTGAAGGCTGTCAGAGCATTCTGTACAGCTAGCATCTCTTTTTGATTGATGTGCAGATTCCTTTGATCTGCAGTCCATATGACTTGAACACACTGTCCTGCCATGTGTGCCCCCCAGGTGTAGTCCAATGCATCTGTTGTCATAGTTTGCTGGCTGGGGGCAAGGTGAAAGGCTGACCCTTGTTGAGGTGACATGCCTGAGACCACCATAGAAACTCCTGTTGTAGGCAGGGAATGAGAGATATCATTGTGTCCAAGCTGTGGCTGTGTTGAGACTATACGTTTTTTAGGTACCACTGTAATTTCCTCATATGCAGCTTTGCAAATGGTATTAGTAGTATGCAAGATGCCATGAAGCCCAAGGCCTGCAGAATTTTTCTTGCAGGGAGTTGGGTCTTTGTTGCCATTGTTTTGAAATATTGAGTCAGTTGTAGTTGTTTGTCTGGCGTCAGATAAGCCTTCTGGGCCATTGTATTCAAGCTGGCACCCAGGAATGTCATATTTTGTGAGGGTACTAGTTTTGATTTCTTTTCATTTACTGTGTACCCCAGGCAACTTAGAAGATGTTTTACAAAAGCCACATGTTGTAAGAAGATGTCCTTGCTTTCTGCTTGGATGAGGCAGTCGTCCAGGTATGGGTATATTTGAATTCCTCTTTGTCTGCAGTATGCAATTACTGGTGCCAGGCATTTTGTGAAGACCCTGGGCGCAGTGGATAAGCCAAAGGGCAGTGCAGAGAATTGGTAATGGGTTGAACCTGCAATGAAACGGAGGTATCTTCTGCAACTTTGTCTGATAGGGACATGCAGGTATGCCTCCTTGAGGTCCAACGTTACTAGCCATGCTTTCTTGCCCAACATGGGAAGAAGCTGCTGTAGTGTTAGCATCTTGAATTTGGGTACTTGTAAGAAGGTGTTTAAAACTGAAAGGTCCAGAATTGGTCTCCAGGCATTGTCCTTTCTGGGGACTAGAAAGAGTCTTGAGTAAAATCCTTGGCCTTGCTCCCGTGTAGGTACCAGTTGAATGGCTCTCATGTCCATGAGAGCTGTAATTTGTTTTTGTGCCTCTGCCCATTGATTTTATGGCAGGTTTGGCATTCCTCTTTTCATTGGCAAGGTATGGAAATGGAATCTGTATCCTCATGAAATTATGTCTAGGACCCATTTGTCCTTTGTGACAATGTGCCAGTTGTCTGAAAAAAATGCGAGTTTTCCTCCCAAGGGAGCTGCCAAGAGAGTGTTGCTTGGCCAGATAAGGTGTAAGTCATTGAGTTTGCCTTCTAGTAGTTTGGGGCCTGTCTTCTCCTCCCTTCTGTGTTGCAGTGCCCCATTGTCGAGGTTTGTATTGGGCTTGTGGTTGTCCTCTGCCTCTTGGACGTCTGTATTTACCCTTCTGTGGTCTGTCAGTAGCTGGAAAGGACCAATTTTTTGTTGGCCAATTTCTGCTGAAGCGAGGGGGCTGTACCTGTAGAAAATCTTTGACTGTCTGCACAGATTTTGCTTTATCCTCCATTTTCTTTAAGACTTCTTCTGCTTTAACTCCAAATAGAACATCCTGCTGTAAGGGAGCATCTAGAAGGTTTGCTTTAACATGATCAGGCAGAGTTTGTTCCTTTAACCAAGCATGCCTACGTATAACAGACTCAGTGACAGCTGCTCTGCAGGAAGCCTCTAAAGAATCAAACCCACATTGTAAAGTATGTTTGCCCACCTGTTCAGTTGCATGCAACAGATCCTGCATTTCTTTCAATTCAGACTGTTGAGGGAGTGTGCTCATTTTTTGTCTTAACTGAGATATTAGAAATTGCTGATATTTTAGCATGTGAAATTGGCAATTTAGTGCTCTCATAGCTAGAGTGGCTGAGGTGTAAACCTTTTTCCCCCACCTGTCAAGTGCTCTGGAGTCCCTTTCAGAGGGTACAGGATTTTTTGCCATAGAAGCCTTAGCCCCTTTGGGACCCTGGAAGATAGTCTCTGGATCAGCAACAGGGCTTTTATAAAGGAATTTGTGGGAGTCAGGCACTCTATAGTATCTGTCTGGTTTGGCTGGAGCAGGAGGCAGAGAATCTGGGTTCAAACTAGATTCCAAGTAAACATCATCCACAATGTCTAAAACTGGGGGGATGGCAAGTGGTCTGTGCTGGGGGAGTAAAAGAAACTCTCTGAGCCTTTTCTTTGAGTCAGAGTAGTCCTGACCTTCCCAGTGAAAATGTTCCCTCATAGTGTGTAAAGTTTCCCCAAAGGAGTAGTCTTCAGGAGGAGAAGCTGAGGGAATAGAATCCTCAGCATCAGAATCTTCATAAGGGGAAAAGTAGTAATCTTGGTCCTCAGAGGAAATAGACACTTGATCAGAGGAGGCATAATCTTCCTCTTGTCTAGGCCTTTTGTCGGGTGGGGGTTGGGAACCCCTGATTAAAGAGATCAAATCTTCAGCATCTGTTTCTTAGGCATGGGGCCTTGAACAGGAGACTGAAGTGCTGTCTTTTTTGGTTTAATAGGAGTCTTAAGCTTAGGATATGTTTTTATGGTGAGCGTCGTCGGTCTGAAGACGCCTTCAGAAACCAAAGGTATTTCTGCAGCACCGACATCTCTTTCTGCAGTGTCGTCAGTAGGGGCTAAACAAAATGGCTGCGTCGGCCTAGCACTCTCCGCCAAAGGCTCCGAAGCGGTCTCGGGTTCCAAATCTGCGGTAGTCAGGGGCTGTGTCGGAGCCTCACTGAAGACCGGTGAACTGGAGACCTGTCCAGCCGAGGCCTCGGAGTCTGGCTTGGGTCTAGGCTGCCTGTCCTTATCCTTGCGTTTTTTGTGCATGCCAGTAGTCGGTTGCTCCAACGGCATTGTGTAGTTAAATTTTCTACCGAAGTAGTGTCATGCAAAATCTAAGTGTCTTTTTATAGTACGCTTATTAAACCTAGCACAAAAACGACAACCAGTGACGTTGTGGTCTGGGCCTAGGCAAGGTATGCAGTAAGAATGAAAATCCTTATGAGGTATTTGCTTCCCACAAGAAATACAATTGTTAACTTTTTCTGACATCGGTCTGAGGCAAGAGGTACTTAGCTTTATTGAAGACTTCGGATCTGAAATTCGACTTCGAAAATCTCAGGAGTCGGCCGACTGGCACTTGCGAACTGCTTCTGCTTCGGGCACCACGCGGCAAGAAAGACTGAAGAAAATGGCGTCGGATGCATTATATATACCCCTGGTGCAAATGACATCAGGGAAGAAGCGACAGCAACCAACGCCGGACCAAGACTTTGGAATTCCGGCCGACTGCGGGACCGCCTGATGACAGGATAACCCAAGTGTGATGACTGCAGCAGGGTAACACGATGAACATCTGTGATGTCCACTATATGCATGGCAGTAGCTGTGACTTATCTCCATCAGCTGAAAACCTGAGTTGCAGAGATAAGACCTAATGGCAGGGGCCAAAGCCGACAGAGACTGTCTCCTATTCAACTCTGAAGGAAAATCCTAGAGAATTTCATAATTTGTATTTGCAGATAAGCCTCCTAGAAATCAAAATAGCACATTCAGTTTCCTCTGCAAAGACACAAGAAGATGGGCTACAGCATGACTGTGAAACATGATTCCTACAGAATGAAAGTGTTTAGGCCAATAACCACTTAGCCTTGTGTCTTTCAGGGTACCAAAAATAAGTTGTAACACTCACTGGTCTACTTGGACCTCTTGAATTGCTCTTGTTATAGCCAATGATTGTACCTTCTTCTTCTTTGCTTGCACCTACTGAAGGGGTAAAGTACATCTAGTGATGGTAGAGATGGACATTTTGGCTTTGATTTGTTACCCACCCCTACCTGAATCTTACAGCAATGACACAAGTGGAGGCACAATTTCCTGCCAACTACATCCAAGGGAAGGCAGTTGGGAGTGGATGTTATGAATAGCAAGATCCCCCCATTAATTAGGACCTTGGCAGCCCTGAGAATGCCAAGGCCTATTGCCCTCAAAGCTGAGATGTAACTGGCATCTGGGTGAGGAGAAAGTACAGTTTTGTACCTACCATAAATGTAGATGTTCGAGGATTCCATTGCTGCAGTCCTGACTATCGGGTATAGCCCGCGTCCAGTCGGCCCGAATACCAGAGTATAAGGCTGACGTCGGTCAGGGCGCATTAGACTGACGTCAGTACGTCAGGGTACTAATGCGCATGACCGACGTCATATCCTCAGTCTTTTCTTGCCCCAGATGTCAGAAGACCCTAAAAAGACAAGTCCCAAAAAACCTGCACCAAAAACATGTACAATATATACAACAATATATACAAAAATATAAGCATGTAAACTCACCTACACAACCACCCATAAATACAGAGGGAAGGAGGGAGGGTAAATTGGACTGCAGCAATGGAATCCTCGAACATCTACATTTATGGTAGGTACAAAACTGTACTATGTTCTTCGTCTTCCATTGCTGCAGTCCTGACTATTGGGTAGAATCCCAAAGCAGAGGTAAGGGAGGCTGGCAAATTATAAAGAAGTAGGAGCTGACAACATGCCTTGCAAAACAGCTGTGGCAAAACCAGCCCTAGACTTAGAGTAGATAGGAAGGTGATAATGCTTAGAGAAAGTATGCACTGAACTCCAAGTAGCTGCTTCCAAAATATCCTTAGTTGCCACCCCCTTAGAAATGCTGTTGAAGTGGCAGTAGCCCTAGTGGAATGAGGCCTAATCCCAGCTGGAATCTCCTTGCCATGATGGGAATAACAAAATGCAATGCAAAAGCCAATCCACCTAGAAATAGTTTGTTTTGACACAGGCTTGCCCTGTGAACTCAAAGCAAAAGAAACAAACAACTGCTGAGACTGCCTAAAATCCTTAGTCCTGCTTAAATAATAACGCAATTGCCTGTGTACATCTAAAGTGTGCAAAATCTTTTCCCCTTTATTTTGAGGATCTGCAAAAACGTAGGCAAATGAATAGTTTGGTTTAAAGCCACACTAGAAACCACCTTAGGCATAAAAGAAGGATTAGTACGTAATGATACCCTATCCTTATGGAAAATCAAAAAGGGCTCTACTGCCATAAGGGCCTGCAACTCAGACACCCTTCTTGCAGAAGTAATAGCCAACAGAAAAGCAGTCTTCCATGACAAGTATTTCAATTCAGCCGTAGCTGCAGGCTCAAAAGGTTGTAGAGTAAGTTTTTCCAACACAAAATTGAGATCCCAAGCAGGAGTAGGAGCTCTACGTGGGGGTCTTATATTCTTTGCCCCTCTAAGAAACTGCTTGAACAAAGGATGCGAAAACAAAGGTGGATCACAATCATAGTGAGCTGAAATTGCTGCAGCATGAATCTTAATGGAAGAGAAGGACAAACCTTTGTCCAATAATTCAGTAAGATATTGAAGAGCCACACTCAAATTAGGCTCAGAAATCTCCAAATTCTTTGCTGTACTCCAAAATGAAAATCTCTTCCATTTTTCTGCATACACCCTCCTTGTACTAGGTCTTCTAGCTTCCATAATCACATTTAAAACTTGTTGAGGAAGTTGAGACCAGCTGTGTTTCAACACAGAATATGCCAGGCTGTTAGATGAAGAGAGTGAAGCTTGACATTGAGCAGATGACCGTCCTTCTGAGATAACAGATGAGGAATCAGAGGTAAAGGCCATGGAGGCTTCTTTACCAGACTCCGTAGTAGTGGGTACCAGTGTTGCCGAGGCCAATCTGGAGCTATCAAAATCATCCTTGGCCTGTCTTGTCTGACCTTTAACAGTACCTTTGGAAGAAGAGGCAGAGGTGGAAAGGCATACACATGAAGGTTTTTCCAACTGAAAGACAGAGCATCCACTTTCCAAGCTGTGTGATGAAACCCCTTTGTGCAATACTTTGGCAGCTGGTGGTTTAGTGGAGAAGCGAACAGATCTATGTCTGGAGTTCCCCATGACACTGTCAGTTTCTGAAATACATGAAGATCCAGTTTCCACTCGTGGGGATCCATGATTTGTCTGCTTAACACATCTGCTAAGGAGTTCTGTGCTCCTGGCAGAAACCTTGCCTGAAGAGTTAGTTGCAGGCTTAGTGCAGTCTCCCATAAAATCATTGCTTGCCTGCATAGCGGATAAGAATGTGTTCCCCCTTGCTTGTTGATGTACCACATGACAGTTGTGTTGTCTGTTAGAATCAACACCTGCCCTGGAAGAAGTAACTCCTTGAAGGCCATTAATGCAAACTGGACTGCTAACATCTCTTTCATGTTGATATGTAGATGCTGTAGTCTGGCAGGCCACTTGTCTTGTATCCATTTTCCATTTAGATGAGCTCCCAAGCAATGTCCGAGGCATCTGTCGTTAAGATCTGACTTGCCTCTGGCGGGTCACAGAGAGTCCCTTGTTTAGGTGACATTCCTGAGCCCACCACAAGAATTCTTTTTGAAGGCAAGGTATTATTTGAATGACAGTGTCCAAATCCTGGCAGTGCTGTGTCCATACATTTTGAGATACCATTGTAGCTTCCTCATATGCAGTTTGGCATTGGGAAGCACCAGAATACAAGATGCCATGAACCCTAATGCTTGAAGGACTGTCCTTGCAGTCAGCACGGACTGATGAGATAGTTGATGGAAGTAAAGTGACAGACTCTTTTGTTTGTCCGGGGTTAAAAGGCCATCTGGGCTGCTGTATTCAGTCTCACACCCAGAAAGCACATGTCTTGAGAGGGTACTAGACTGGACTTTATTTCGTTCACAGAATACCCTAGGCATCTTAGCACTGCGATAACATATTCCAGATGCTGTAGAAGATCTTCCTTTTCTTGAGCCAGAATCAGGCAGTCGTCCAAGTAAGGATAGATTTGAATTCCTTGAAGCCTGAAGTAAGCTATCACTGGAGCCAGAACCTTTGTGAACACTCTGGCAGCAGTAGATAAGCCAAAGGGCAATGCAGAGAACTGATAATGAGAATTTCCAGCTCGAAACCGCAGATACTTCCTGCAATTTAGCCTTATAGGCACATGAAGGTAAGCTTCTTTGAGATCTAAAGTTACCATCCAGTGATCTTTGCCCAGCAGAGGTAAAAGCTGTTGTAACGTCAACATCTTGAACTTGGGAATGTCCAGATAAGTGTTGAGGATAGATAAATCCAAAATTGGTCTCCACGTGTTTCCCTTCTTTGGTACAAGGAACAGGCGAGAATAAAATCCTAGGCCCCTCTCTGATACAGGGACTGGCTGAATGGCCCCTATGTGAAGTAACTGAGAAACTTGCTTGTGAGCCTCTTTTCTTTGTGGAGGAGGAACGTCTGGCATGCCTTTGAAAGGGGCATTGTATGGAAATAAAATCTGTAACCGTGGTGAATGATATCCAACACCCATTTGTCTTGAGTAATTAAATCCCAATTTTCTTTGAAAAGAGACAGTCTTCCTCCCAAAGGAGCTGCCAAACTTGAATCTGCTGGCAGCTGAAAAGACAGGTCATTGGGTCTGTTTACGAAAGGACTGACCCCTGCCCTCACCAGAAGTCTGAGCAGGTGAACTCCTGTTCTAGGCCTAAAAGAACCTTGAGCCCTGCCCCTACCACGTCTAGACCTACCCCTAGACTGGGAATCATAAGCAGGATATGTCCACCCCTTAGCAGGCCAATTTCTACTAAACTTAGGTGGCTGCACCTGCAAAAAATCTTTAACAGTTTGCATAGACTTAGCTTTGTCCTCCATTTTCTTTAAAACTGCTTCCACAGGCGGTCCAAACAACACATCAGACTGTAAAGGAGCATCCAAAATCCTTGTCTTAACATGCTCAGCTAAATTCTGATCCTTCAACCAGGCATGCCTGCGAAGAACAGAACTGGTAGCAGCCACCCTCGAGGAGGCCTGTACAGCATCAAAACCACATTGCAAAGAATGCTTACCCACTTGTTCAGACACATGAACCAAATCCAGCAACTCTTTACACTCAATACCTTCCGCCAAAGCATCCACCTTAGATTTCAATTGTGAAAGGAGATAATTCTGATATTTTAGCATGTGAAACTGACAATTCAAAGCTCTCATGGCTAGAGTGGAAGAAGTATACACTTTCTTTCCCCACCTATCCAAAGCCCTTGCCTCTTTATCAGTGGGAACAGGATTTTTAACCACAGAAGCCTTTACACCCTTAGGCCCTTGAGAAATAGTTTCTGGGTCCGCCCTAGGACTCTTAAACAAATATTTATGAGCTTCAGGCACCCTATAATACCTATCAGGCTTAACAGGAGCAGGAGGCAAAGAGTCAGGGTTCAGGGAAGCCTCTGCAAAACATCTTCCACCACATTCAACACAGGAGGAATAGCTAAAGGCCTATGCTGGGGTAAAAACAAGAACTCCTAAGCCTTTTCCTGGAATCAGAGTAATCCTGGCCTTCCCATTTAAAGTGCTCCCTCATGGAATGCAGAGTCTCTGAAAATGAGAAATCCTCAGGCGGAGAAGCTGTAGGAGTGGAATCATCCACATCAGAATCAGAATAAGTAGGATACTCCTGCATATCTTCCACAGAAGATTCTGAAGCCTCTGAACACTGTTCAAAACTATCAAACTCCGGTTCCACCCTAGGCCTCTTATCAGGCGGGGGCATAGAACCCCTAATCATAGTAATCAAATCTTCTGCCATTTTAAGCATATGTTTCTTAGGAACAGAACCCGAAATGCTAGGAGAAGCCCCCACTGAAGCTGAACTAGGCCTACCTCTCAAAGAAGTTTTGGCAACAGAAGGAGAAGCTCTAACTACCTTGGGAAGAGAGGGAAGCACAGTCACCTGAGAAGCCCCCTCAGCCTGGCCTACCTCCTGAGAAGGCACATCCTGTAAGAGTATAGTTTCTGCCTGGGACTCCATGGAAACTCCTGGCAAAACCTCCGGCTCCACTGAGCCTTCTAAAGAACCGACGTCCGGGACTGCCGGTTCCTCAACCCTAGGCTTCACTGTTTTATCCTTGCGCTTCTTGGAGGAAGCGGGCGTCGGAGCATCCGACGGCATTTTATAATTACAACGCTTCCCAAACACTAACCTAGCACAGTCTAACCTCCTCTTAATAGTGCGTTTGTTAAACCTAGCACAAGAGCGGCAACCAACAACGTCGTGCTCAGGCCCTAAACAAGGTATACACAAGGTATGATAATCTCTATGAGGTATCCGTTTCCCACAAGAAATACAGTTATTCACTTTTTCTGACATCCGGTAAAATACTGAGGCAAGAAAAAAACAAAATGTTCCCCAACGGGGTACTTAGCCAACTCTGTTTCGGTCTGAAACTCCGGTTTCGGAAATATTTCAGAACGCCAACCTGCACTCGCAAAACTGCTTCTGCATCGGACCATGCGGCAAAAAAGACTGAGGATATGACGTCGGTCATGCGCATTAGTACCCTGACGTACTGACGTCAGTCTAATGCGCCCTGACCGACGTCAGCCTTATACTCTGGTATTCGGGCCGACTGGACGCGGGCTATACCCGATAGTCAGGACTGCAGCAATGGAAGACGAAGAACATCTGACCTGTTGCTGAGATGGGGGGTAAGTAAGAGAGAAAAAAAGCAACTTTCACGGGTTCCTTTGAGCCCTAGAAAAGGAACTCTGCAAAGAATGAGAGGTAATGAGCGTGTCTTTTCTCCTTTAGGTCCTGGAGTTGTTTGCCAATTTCAGGCCCAAACAAGTTCCTTAAAGGGGTGCCACTATAAATGTTGCTTTAATGCCCTCAGTAAAGGTAGTACGGAATAGCCAGGAATGTTGAAGCAAGGTGCAACTGATCCCACCACTATAACAGTACCCTCTGCAACATTAAATGCAACTCAAAGCATAAGGTTACAGAGTACGGAAGATGTGGAAACCTGACTGGTTAGCTTTTCTTTAACAGATCCATTAGGTAGACCCTCATCATTATGCAATACTTCATCCAAAATGTCCTTCTGAAAATAAAGTAATTTAAAGAGATAATTTAGTACCATGAGACATAGTGTAGCACATGGAAAGGTCTGCACTCCCAGTCTGTCCAGAGTCCAGGATTCCTTGTCAGGAGGATGATGAGACAGCCTGTATAGTATGGTTTCTCCTTACTGTGGCCATAGAGATAATCATATCTGACTTAGATGTCACTGCAGAGTCTGGTGGGAGTTTAAAATCCTGTTCAGCTTTCACAGACATGGGAATGGAGCATATGTGATGTAGTCATTATACCAAGCTTTATTCACAACATCAGCAATAACATTGATCAAAGCAGGGATCACCAAGGAGGATGCTTGATGAGCCTAACAGGCAGTCTTGAGTTTCTTCAACAAATGAGAAAGTCCCAGAGAAGGCCAACTACCTCTATCCTTCATCATTTGAAAATGTTATTAAACAATTAAACATAGTCTTCTTCCATGCAGTAGGTAGAGAGGTGGACTTGCTGTCAACATCTTCCATAGGGAGATCAATGTGTCTTGACCTTCCATGGAATATCAAGAAAGTTTTCCATGTCTGAAGAGGAAAAATAGCCTTTTGGAAGGCAAATGACTTGAAGCTGGAAGCCTTTGAGGCATATATTAAACAGGCATGCACAAGGACTCCAGATGCCTGCATTGCAGCAATATGCAGTCCACTGCTGGCCCATTTCTCAATGATGGGGTAGCCAACACAGGGACAGCTGACATTGCCCCCCCCCAAGATCAGCTGAATCTTCAAAGTCATCACAAAGATGTCGCTGTTCTTTCTTACATTAAGTGAAAAGATTCTAATTCTGTTCTGCAGCAGGCTGAATTAACAACTGAACAGCCAGCAAGGAAGGTGAAGAAGCCTATGTTGGAGCCCATTATGGAGCCAACACAAGTGCCAAGAGACAGACCTGCATCAGAGTGGAGAAGGTCAGAACCCCAAAAGGCAACACAAAACCAACATATGCCATCAACAGAAAACAGCCTGACAACAGCCATGCCAACACTGGAGGGGCCAACATTGCAGAATGTGACTTCTAGCTCTCATTAGGTCCAGGAGAACAATGAGCACTCAAACTCAATCCATCTTCACACTTATGAAAGAGATGTGCTAGAGGAGTGAAAGAAACTGTCTGTATGAGATGAAACTCCATCATGGTCTTGATAAGCTCAGTATACTCAATGTCAGGAAGAGCAGGAGACCTACAGAACGGGGGTGGGGGTAGTAGAGACAATGCAGGAGAGGCAGCTCCTGATGTAGAACTTACCATCACCTGTAAAGGGCAAGAATTCGTGACAGGGAAGATCCTCTATCCCTGTAGCTTGAACAGCAATACTTGTGGATGAAAGAATAGCTTTAAACCTAGGAATTTTAGCATGTTTATCCTTAATGGCTGACCGTTTAACAGACATGACCAATCTGCCAAAGAAAAGTGTTTTCTTACCAAGATGCACAGAAGTAGATAAGTAAGCTTCACACACTAACTAGGAGAAGATACAGATGGAGGGCAGGATAGACACACAGTCTACCTGACCAAAGACACAAAAGAAACACGGGGAGTTGCTGAAATAACTTTTTATTAACTTGGCATTATAACTAAAACATACAAAGCTACTTTGTCTTCTTAATGTCATCTTGTTAAAATATAGCACAAATACTACAGGAATTGGATAAATGTTGTAGACCAAACATTTGTCACAAGTGATGTGTTTTCCACAGTTAACAGTCTTTACAAGAATAAGGAGACAGCCAAAAAATGTCAATGTCTTAATAACACCATAAGAAAGTGTTTAGTAAGACAAAAAAAAAAATTGCCAAAAAGTTATCAAACGGATAGAAGAAAAGACATTGACCTAAACTCATGAAACCACAAAGAAACAGAGAACATCCCAAAAAACAGCCTGAAGCTATTTGGAAACTGACAAAATGTATGCAATGGTAGAATGAAACAAACTGGAAATAAAGGAGAGAGACAAAGGGTATCATGGGTCAGAGATGCTGTAAAAAGACAGACAAAGGGTATCATGGGTCAGATATGCTGTAAGGAGACAGACAAAGGTTATCATGGGTTGGACATGCCTTAACGAGACAAACAAAGGGTATCATGGTTGGGAGATGCTGTAAGAAGAGCCTGGGAAAGCTTTATCCATCAAGCTGAGTATGTATAGAGGAATATCGGGTCTATATTACAAACACAAAAGCTGTAAACAGCGAATATAGCTACATCGACACATAGAGGTCAATGTACAAAAAGAGCAAAATACGTAATCAGCGAAAATGAAAACACAGAACGTATTTCGTCAACCAACAGGGCCATGCAGGCAAGCTCAAACTAATAAAATAAAATTAAATTAACATACTGCGTGTGCCCCCCACACCCCCCTACTTAAATATACCAACTCCGAGACCACACTACAGTGGGGAAAAGGATATATTTCCTCATCCCATGATCGACCCGCTGGCCAAGCAAATACGTTCAGTGTTTTCATTTTCGCCAATTACGTATTTCGCTCTTTTTGTACATCGACCTTTAAGTGTTGATGTAGATGTATTACCTCTTTTGAGCTTTTGTGTTCATAATATAGACCCGGAATATCTACGTACTAGAGGATAATAGGCAATCTCCTTAAGAGATAATATTTTACACTTCCAGTAAACTTATTCTTTGTTTTGTTCTAAAGTTATTCACCTTTACTTGTTATACATGGGAAAAAATACTCCCTATTTCTTCTAAGAAAATGTCTTCAAATAAAAAGAATCTATCAAGTACAAACAGCTGTTTTGTACATTTTTATCCTGAATAACAGTGTTTACAGTATAAATGAGTCTGCTTTTTTTTAAAAGAAAACTGAATTGACTGTGAATATGTTCAGTACTGTTGTTGTAAATGAAAACATTTAAACAAGTTCTTAGAAAATGATGAAGCTGGCAAAGTGTTGATATATATGGACATGATGCTGTCAAAGTTGTGGCAACATCTGGTAATGCAAACCAGGTGAGTTTTAATCATACTCTTGATATACATTGCTCAATGTTAGGATACAATCAGGAACTGTTGGTGGTAATTAAAAAATAAAATCAGAATTAAGAAATTATACATATCTGTCATTGCTATGATTTGAATACACACACACACATACACACACACACACACACACACACACACACACACACACACACACACACACACACACACGCACACACACACACACAAACACACAAACACACAGATTTCGAAGGGATTACCCACTGGACTTTTCTTAACCAAAGTAAACATTTTTTCCCACCAGGAAACACAGCATTATTAAAAATCCATTTATTCCTTTAATACTTTAATAATGAGTCCCATCAAAGCACTGGACAGAAGTTTTACTTCACAATGATATGTATCTTTATTAAGAACTCATTTTAACTTTCTGTGCTTTGAATTTTGACAAAGATTGAGGAATTTTCTCAACCTAAAACATAAAGCTTTTTTGGGCTGCAGTCACATGTGAAAGATAAAGCAACATTTTAGTAATTCTTTGTCAACAATGGTTTTACATGAACATATATGTTAGCGCGTTTTGTCGAAGCTTTTGACTGAGAAAATTCGAAAAGCAAAAACTCCTAAAACAAGTGCGTTAAAGGGAGACACTAGAAAGAAAATTTGGTCAATGATCTTATATTATTTCTACAAGTTAAGATTAGATTAATCAAATGAGGATGGCAGTGAAAAGAACTGCTATACAGTCTCACTTGTAGGATGTTATTAGCTTGCTGGAAACATGCCAAACTTCATTTTTTTACTCAAATATGGCCTATAAAAGGTTACTTTCACTTGTTACTGGAGTTTATCATCAGGCATAGCAACTTTATCACTCCATTAAGTTCAAAGTTCAAGCAACCCTCAAAACAGAAAAAAAAATAAAATGTCTTCAATTTCCAGACTCAAAAGACATCTTAGAAAATAGAGGAAGAGTCCTGACAACAAAAACTCATATGGTAAACATGTTTTACTACCAAATACAGATAACTAATTCCAGGAAATACCTCTCTAGTACAATACCAAACATTTACAAAGATAAGTGCATGCAATTCTTGGCTGTAGTAGTAGTAGTAGTAGTAGTACTGGTAGTAGTAGTAGTAGTAGTAGTAGTAGTAGTAGTACTGGTAGCAGTAGTGGTAGTAGTAGTAGTAGTAGTACTGGTAGTAGTAGTAGTAGTAGTAGTAGTACTGGTAGTAGTAGTAGTAGTGGTAGTAGTGGTAGTAGTAGTAGTACTGGTAGTAGTAGTAGTAGTAGTACTGGTAGTAGTAGTAGTAGTAGTAGTAGTAGTAGTAGTAGTAGTAGTAGTAGTAGTAGTGGTAGTAGTGGTAGTAGTAGTAGTACTGGTAGTAGTAGTAGTAGTGGTAGTAGTGGTAGTACTGGTAGTAGTAGTAGTAGTAGTAGTAGTACTGGTAGTACAGGTAGTAGTAGTAGTAGTAGTAGTAGTAGTAGTAGTGGTAGTAGTAGTAGTACTGGTAGTAGTAGTAGTAGTAGTACTGGTAGTAGTAATAGTAGTAGTGGTAGTAGTGGTAGTAGTAGTAGTAGTAGTAGTACTGGTAGTAGTAGTAGTAGTAGTAGTAGTGGTAGTAGTAGTAGTAGCAGTGGTAGTAGTAGTAGTAGTAGCAGTGGTAGTAGTAGTGATGAAGAGGAGGATTTTGTTTTATGTATGGAAAGAGGCATGTCAAACACCTAACACCGCAAACCTGCTGTCTCTCTAATGTTACCTCAACCAATGTCAAGACATACTTACAGTTTTATGACTATTTTTCAACTACCCGCCTAGCTATTACTAAAAAATGTATCTTCCTTTCTCGAAATCACCCTTTTTTTTATTCCCCTGGTTTATACCTGCCAACATCAAAGGCAAGGTGATCAGAGATGACAAAGATGAAGCAACAAACAGCTCAAGGAATGTCAAACCAGTACAATAAAGATGAATATATGCTAAACGGCTAAAATATATCACTCTGAAGACTGAAACTTAAATAAATGACAATCATAAGACAGAAAATAAAATCTCAAATGCTAAAAAAGAATGAAACTTAAATCCTAAAATAATAATAAACAATGAACTTTGACTTAACACACCAAATGAAAAGTAAAAATGTTTCTGTGGAGACAGGGCCAAGCACTCATATGCCTCCAGCTCTGTTTGCTTTCAATGCAAAAATGTTACTCAATTTGATTTGGTTGGATAAGGTCATATTTTGTATTTTCTTTGTGTGTTTGTGTGCGTGTGCGTGTGCATGTGTGTGTGAGTATAACTATCTCTCTCTCTCTCTATATATATATATATATATATAAAATATATATTTATAAACATATATATATATATATATATATATATATATATATATATATATGTGTGTGTATATATAAAAACACACACATATATATATATATATATAAATATATATATATATATATATATATATATATATATATACACACATACATACACATACAAATATATATCTATATATATAGATATATATATATATCTCTATATATATATATATATATATGTTACACTTTATAATCTCAAAATACTGAAATGTCGAATTTCAGTACTTCGAGACTATAAAGTCGAAAGTGCAGTTACACAAAACTGCATAATAGCGAATGCGGAAATGTTGCATTCGCCATTGTGTTCTCGTACACGACGTGTGGTGCGGATTGTGGATTTAGCTGGGATTTGAGGTAAGTGGTATTTTTGTAAGGGTATTGGGTAGGGATTTTAGTGTGTGTGAGTGTGTGTGTAGTGGTGAGTTTTATGTGTTTGTGTGTTTAGTGCGACCTCGGAGTTATTATAATATAAATAGGGTGGGTGGTGGGTGCAGGGGGGGCTTTCTCCCCTGCTTTTATCAAGATTGTTTGTGTGTGTGTTAGTTTTGTTGTGTTTGTGGGTGTTGGTTTGTTTTTTTGTAGTGTCGGCAGGTAGGTGTATGTGTGTTTGTGTGGTGTAGTGTTTTGTTTGTGTTACGTTCGTGGGTTGAAAGTTTGCGGTTTTAAAGTTTCAGGTTTCTGATTTTTTGGCTTTATAGTCTCAAGATACCGAAATTCGATATTTCAGTATTTCGAGATTATAATGTGAATATATATATATATATATATATATATATATATATATATATATATATGTATATGCATATATATAGATACATGCACATATATTTTTTATATATATATATATATATATATATATATATATATATACACACACACACACACACAATTTTATATATATATATATATATATATATATATATACTTTAAAATCTCAAAATACTAAAATACTGAATTTTAGCATCTCGAGACTATAAAGCCAAAAGCCCAAAAAACCGACACCCACAACTGCAAAGTTCAAAATCGCGATCATTCAAATACACACACAAAAACACAAACAAGCACACATACACCTACCTCACAACATTACAACATACTAAACAACACACACAAACATGACATAACAAACAGCTACACCTACCCTACCTATAAGCAGGGGAGCAAGCCCCCCCTGCACCCCCACACCCCCGCTACTTATATATACTAACTCCGTGGTCACACTAAACACACAAAGACATAAAACCCACCACTACCACACAGTCACACACACTAAAATCCCTACCCAATACCCTTACAAGAACACCACTTACCTGAATCCCCAGCTAAATCCGCAAACCGCATCACAGGTCTTCACATGACAACACAACGGTGGATTTGACATTTCCACATTCGACGTACTGCAGTTTCACATAACTGCACTTTCGACTTTATAGTCTCGAAATACTAAAATTCGGTATTTTCGTATTTCAAGATTATAATGTGAAACCATATATATATATATATATATATATATATATATATATATATATATATATATATATATATATACATATTTATTTATAGATAGATATACAGACATATATTACTTATTTATTCAGTACTGCACTTATTTATTCAGTACTGCATCAGGACATTTAAGTTTCAGCTGTTTGCAGCTTTGGGGGGCATCTTGAAAATGAAGCATACAGGTGGCCTAGCTGAATGAATCAGTATTTCCCTCACAGTCCCAGCAATGCATTGATGTATGAGGTAACAGTAAACAAAGGCTCACAAATATGGAAAGATTTTAAATACTGTTTTTATAAACTTAGAAAGTTTCTAGAATAACAGGATTTGTGTTGGGATACAATTTTTGAAATATATGAAATCTGAAACTCAAATGTACATTATTATTTAGCGAACTCAATCCTTAGTGACTTATCAGAAAACAAAAAAATTTCTGAGGAACAGACTAGAAATATTTGGCAAAAATGTGGACATTCTGTAAAAATCTGGACAGTTGAGATATGTCTACACCATTCTGTAATTATACTATAGGGCTATACACACTTAGATTACCACATATTTATTTGCAGTCTTTCAACCCAACAGGTCATTATTTCCTTCTGCTGCCATTAAAAGATCATATATTCAGCTTCAGTGTTGTCTGTAGATTGTATTCAGTTATTATACTCCTAGTAACAGTAGGATTTATACCTATACTTTATACACCTTCTGTTCTTCTCTTGCTTACAACCTTTGGTACCAAAGGGTATATCTTACAACTTCATCTTATATTGTAAGCAGACTTTGATCAAAATGTCATTCTTATCTACTCTACTTTCACTAGCTGTCAGCTCATTTCATAACAAATGGTCTTCGGAGGCAGTAAAGTCTTTTTTCAATCCATGCAACACTTAATTTATTCAGCATTAAATGATAGCTGAAACAATAAACTCCTTTTTAATCACCCCCTTTCAATCATCTTAGGCTTAAGTAGCAAACATTGAAAGCCTTACATGGCCATTTCTAATGACCATACTTATCTTCTAGCCTTAGGTGGTACCTAGCATTTCCCTTCCTCTCTATCTCTTACCTTCACAGCCTTAGGTGGTAGTTGAGGTTTCCTTTTCTATTTCTTTTAGCTTTATGGCATTAAGTGCAGATGAGCATGTGCCTTTTCTTCTTCATTAATGAAAATAAATAAATAAAAAATCAAAATAACTTATGATGCCTTGGAGCTCACATTCTGTACAAACTAGGACAAGAGGGAAAAGTTTCAAAAACCAAGAATCTGAACTTCATCATTTTCCTCACATCCAAGAATAGTACTTGCAACAAACGAAGCGGTGACACACTAACACACTGATAACATGTTCAATAGAAAGTTCTGTGATCTGAAAATTCAGTACATGATCAAGTCAGTGGTAATGTTCCTGTATGTTGACCACAGCCTTACACTCCTTTCAGTTCCAGCATCTACAAGTCCCTTCTTAGAATCCACCAGTGCACACCATTGTGGCTCATGTGATTGTGCAAGCTACCTGACTGAAACTGACACCTCAGTGCAAAATGCCTGCTTCAAGGAGCTAGTTACACTTCTGCAAGCACGTACCTTAGCATATTTCCCATGTCTGATCTGCTTGACTCGACAGTTTACGAAGAACAACAAAGAAGTCACCTTCTTTTGCAATTCAGTTTATGACTGCTTTGCTGTTGAGAAGATTAAATGTTAAGACGAAGACTATTAATTCCTAGCCACAATAAAATAAAATAAATCTGTACCAAAATGAACATACTGGGTTAGATTCCAGATATGAATGGATGAATATAGAACATTCCAACCTCTTCAAAGATTTTAGAAGATAGGAAGCTAGAAACATTAATTTCTCATTCAAGCTACTAAGAAACGAAATAAGATAGATGGTCCTTTAGAAATAGTACATAAATTTAAGGATCATTCAAACGATGAGTCTCAGTTTTTTGGACGCACTCTATTATTTACAGTTCACTAAAAAGTTCATTACAGCCTGCAGCAGGACTCAACACCCAGAAGCAAGAGTTAACTGAAGCAGCAGCCATTGGTTTACTACAATGTTTTCATCTTAATGCACTAACATCATTGCTGCTGTGCTGAATTTATCTGATTATTTTACACACTGTACCAGAAGGTGCTGCTGACAAAGATGAAAACATGCACTCTGAACTACTTTTCTGCTTCGCTGTTATCATTCTAAGCGCCTAAGCTACTTACTTATAGTGAGAGAAACAATGTATTGTATTGAGCATGAAAAGGCAGCAACCTACATTCTTTCTCGTTCTACAATTAGTATGCTCAAGAGAGTCCCTTCTCACTGTCACTGTTACCAGTAATACCAACAGCCCAAAAATGTTTCTGTAGCTTGCATTGACAATAGTTTAGGTACTTGGGCAGTACTAGTTACACATTTTAGTGAGACAGGCAATGTAAGTATGCTCAGTTCTGTGATCATCTAATGAAAAGAAAGCATCTTTCAGCCAGGAAATCAAAAGCCTACTCAACAAAGTATACGAGTTCATACAGATGCATTTATAACGTGTAACTAGACACACAAGCAACTGTACCCTTTCAGAAGAAGACTCTTAGCTAATACGCTAACACACATGAAAGTAGATGGTCAGTAAATACAATTGTTTACACAAAAGGATCAGCTCAGTATGCTCAACAAGAAAGCGGACAGATGGATATACACCTGGAACTAGAAGGGCGGAAGAGGTCCATCATGGCACAGACAATGATTCAAACTCATATTTGAAGAATATACTTCTTATTCTTAACTATCTTATGTAACTTGAACACAGCTTTATAAATTAATTTCTTATTCTTGATGTATAACTTCTAGACTGTACTCCATTGTAATTGTGTCAAAAACAAACTTTTTAAAATTTGTAAAAACTTTTGTAAAATTGCAACTTGTATTTGGAGCTTTTCTCCTCGGGTCTCCACTGAAAATGGGCCCCTGGCTCAGCTGGACCAACCCGGTTAACAAATGGCAATAAATAAAAAATTAAATAAAATAAATAAAACATGTCTAGGAACTAACAAAGGAAGTGAAAGTGTTGTCACTTGAAGGACTCTGGTGTTCCTGGGAGATGTCTGAATTATACAACTAGGAGTACAAATCAGAGTACTGCTCTCTTCTCGTCACAGCATCTGCAGACTGAAAAGTCAGCTGACAAAACAGAAAGCAAAATGAGATGGGATACTTGCACTGCACTTACCTCCTGCCTGATACACAGTGCACATAACGAGCCAATATGGTGGACCGGAAAAAAACAAAAGGGAAAAGTCTTGCTGTGTCAAGATTAAGGCTTTGTGTGTTCTAGACCCTTGTCTGATAGTATGGCACAATGTCTACTCCATGCCATTGATGCAGTAGTCATACAAAACTGAGGGAGATTAAATTGCAAATTTCGGTTACAACTGGCTGGGATGGTAGTCAAGATGGAGAAGTGGGCTACAACCTCCAGGGTACAGTGACTGCAACACAAATCTGGATCACAAGTGGATTACAGATGGTTAACAAGAAAAGATGTGAACAGGTGATCAGCATCAGAGCTACTGTGAGATGGCTAACTATTCTCTCAGAAAACAAAACAAGTTAAAGTCATCAAAACACACAACTTGCCAAAGCTGTGGGCGAGTATGCACTGAAACATTACAAGAACACAGATTAATTATGGTGAAGATGCAAATACACACACTCACATACTGCACGCACAACTACAGGTAGTTTGGAGGATTGCCAGTTCCCCTGTGGCACATGACTGGGATGTGGGAGGAAATGGAAACACCCACAGAAAATCAACAAGGATACAGACAGGACGTGCAAACATGTTATTTGGGATCATCCTGAGTATGTCTCTTCTGGTTAAGTACAAGAGTCAATGCTTATATTTAACAGTAAGACAGGAGAAAAACTTTAGGGGAAGGTATAAAGCAACAGCAATAATAATAATAAAATAAAAGCACAACAGCTCAGAGCCTCAGTAATTTTGGGTTAATTTTATTTCTTATACATTTTAGTCACACAGTACTTGTGAACTTTGTCTCCTACGGTATTTGGTCTCAGATAAAATGCTACAGCCTGGGAACCGGCCCGAGTAAACCAAAGATTATGCAAGCAGTAAAAGTTGTTAAAAACAAGAACTTTGGCTGTACTATAAGTACAGGAAGGACTTCACAGAAACTGACACTTGCCTTCAGAAAACTCAATATGTTGTTATGCTGGTCCACAACAAAGAAATCCATCTTCTCATAGCTTATTTTATATTTTCATTCTTGTAGCAAACAGTTATCAACAACAGAAAACTAAATTGTCATAAGCATAATTAGAAAGGAGGCCTATGAATTGAAAATAAGTTATTTTTAATTTGTATTTGCTAACAAAGAGTAATGTTCCACAAGGACCTTTTTCAAATTCAGCCGCTGTCTGGTTAAGTGACTTGCTCAAAGTCTTATACAAAGGAAGCTGAGGAAATCAAACTGTGGATCTATAGAAAGTGGCTCGTTGACAGGTCACATCATCAAGTCTCTGTTCTACCTGGTGGACTGCAGGAAACCCTCACAAGTTGAGACAAAATCCTAACCCATGTATTGTGAAGATGAGAAAAGGCAAAGATATGGCTTTGTCCTATTAGTATCTCATGAGAGTAAGTACAGTTAAATACAGGACATAAGAAGTGCCTTTTACACCCCCCTCAAAACAAAGAATGAACAAAGCTCTGAAACGACATTTTCTCCTCTAGTGCTCTCCATTATCATGCATCACGTGTTAGCACATGCTACTGTTGCTTCACTGGGCACTGAATAATTTCTGAATAAAGGCACGAAAACATGGTCATTAGTCAAATTCTGCCAGATCCTGTGCACAGTTCGCACAGTTACATACTCTAAATTATTGATGAGTTTAATATACACGAAATCCCCTCACCCCCACCCCATCTGACTTTCTGGATTTATGAGAACTTCCTTCTAGTGCATTCTGTTAAAGTAAAACCCTCCAGACTTACCATAGTTGCAATGTTCTACTGGCACACATGGCACCTACCACTAAATCGCCAGGGTCCTAGCTGCAGAAAAGCCATTTTCAGGGAGTCCTTCAAAGGTGTTTCCTCATCATGACTTAGTCCTTTTCCCTTATACATCCCCGTCCCTACAATTATGAATGAAATGGCACAACAGCAGTGCATACACATTCCCCTCATGTCCATCTTTCTTGAGCATGCACATACCGTGATGCATTCTGTGCCGACAGCAGGGCAAGTTCCCACCCACAGGCCTCATCCTTGAACATGCATGTACTTTCATGAATTTGCTGAAGAGAAGTCATTGTCTCAGTACCGAGAAAGGACAGAGGCCAGGACTCAGTTTCCCTCAATTTCTTTTCCTTGGATAATCCTAGGAACTTCTCAATCTGTTCCTGAATCCAGATTACTGGCAATACAAACAAACACCTTTCCTCTTCACTATTGGTCAGCAAAGTGACACTGCTGTAATAACATCACTAATATTACAAGAATACATACATACTCAAAAAATGATCAGATTACAAACATGTATAAAATATATGTGTGGGTCTATGTCATAAGATCGACAGTTCAAAACTGAAAAACAAAATATCGACAACTTAAAATACTGAAAACATTTTTGATAATGGGGCAAGTCCCCCTGCACCCCCCACACCTCCTGCTAATTATATATACCAAGTCTGAGATTGCACAGCAGTGAAGAAAGGGCAAATACCCATTTCTGATATTCTGAGTTTTCAAGTGTGTGTGTGTGTGTGTGTGTGTGTGTGGACTTGCAGTCATATACACCCACCCATATTATCTAAGCCATACATAAATACACCTACACTAATACAGAACCCTCTGCCTAGGCACTGTTCGAATCGCAGAAGTGGAAGGATAATACTAACACTTAATTGGGCCTCGAAACCAAGAGTTCTATCATAGCTTGCCAGTGTGTCAATGCCAGTGGACCAACAGCCTCAGGACAGACAGGTATTCAGTTTTTCCTTTAGAGTCTTATACTTTCATATGGAGCCCCCCCCCTACCCCCAAACATGGTGATAAAGGTCAAATTGCAAAACAGAAATCACTTTGGATAGTTAGGACAACAAAAGTAAATGGATTAGACTGAGACATAACTGCGTAAAAGATGAGAAGGAACCATTTCATTCAAAATGGTTGGAAGTACAGTACAGTTTCTTAGCTCACAGAGCCACTGAACGGTGAGAATACGGGCCGAGATAAATAAAAAACATGTAATGGGCATCTGCTGCTAAACACAGGACCAGCTACTAATGCTGGGGCATTATTAGGTTCAAGTGTATGGGCCTGCATTGTTCAAAGTTCTTAAGTATGATCTGTATGTAATATGCAGTGAACTGATGATGGACATTAGCATCAGCGAAAGCATTAAGAAAACATACACATGTACTACTAACAGAAATATATTCCAGCAAGCCATTGTTGCGGTCTGAGAACCTCTTAGTTTTAAGGGGAGTCTGTATTTCAGGGTGACATAACAGTGACTGAGATTAAAGCTTTTAGAACCTCATGACGGTCTGCCCCTTTATTTTCATTCTTCGCTGATCAGTGCGTGTGGATGACTAACTGGTGAAAGGTTCACATCTATTCCTAAACTCTTAACATTTTAAAAACTCATGTGCGTACATGACTTTCACATTGTTGAAGCAGCAGCAATAGTTAAATGCAAAAACACAAACCTCAGAGCTTATACTACATTTCTTTAACCAACAAACTGTCCACTGACAGCAGCAACAACCCAAAAGTGTGACACATACAAG
Organism: Protopterus annectens; assembly: GCF_019279795.1. Lineage (NCBI taxonomy): Eukaryota > Metazoa > Chordata > Ceratodontiformes > Protopteridae > Protopterus > Protopterus annectens. The sequence goes on from NC_056747.1 coordinate 1,024,350,987, forward strand.
GAACTATAACTTTATACAGTGAAACTACTGAAGCAAAAAATACTTCAAGAAGGAGATGTGCAACTAAGGACCTGTGCTTCAGCAAACCTAAACTGCAAGTATTAATTACAGGTCAGGGGTTTACATTACAGAACTTGTTTAACTCCAAAAAAAGCCATTATTTAAAACAAAGTTACACAATACAACTTGGCAACAATCCGAACAACTCACACAGACTATTGGGCAATACACCTTTAGTTGATTATCTTACATTAAAGCCTGGGCAGTCCTTTAGATTTTAGTCTGTGGGTGGGAGCTGAGATAGGACCGGAGGAGGCAGGGCAGTACAGCCCACTCAACATGCTGGGTCTGATGCGTTCCTGATGTTTGTCTAGCTGACTGATAAAAGTATAAATTAGTCAGTAGTGTGAAAAGCCAATAATCTGTTTATCATACCTTACAGTTTATACAAACAAGAGGTGGTACAGTAGGTTTTCAACAAATAAGGGCTGCTGTTACCATGAAAAATAAGATAATGCTAAATGTTTCTAATTTTATTATAACTTCATATGTCAGCATGGTAGCTAGAAGGTCGGTATCAAGCAACACAAAAGCCTTGAGTGTCACAGTCACTTGGAAGTACACAACATATTTCAGTAAACAAAAACCATACTCTAAAGCCTCTCTGGTCATTCTTACGTAAATATCCCAGCTGAAAAAAATATACAGTTTCCTTTTCATGAACCTAATACCTCGAGGACCTTTACAAAATAAATAGGAGATTATAATTTCCAAAACCACTAGTCTACCTATCTTTTCAGTTTCTGTTTTTTTTTTTTTTTTTTTTTGTCACGTCTGTGACACACCCAGTGTAATTATCAGTGCACATCTTGTTTCAGAGCTGGTCTGTCACCAGCACTCATGTTAAACCACCAACTTGCACTTCATTACAAATCATCAGTGGAGATGTCTTTTTCACTAGAGGAATGCCTCTTCACACAATGCAAATCTTTTTTTTTAATAAATAATTTGCCTACACTATTGACATTTCCTTAATTGTCATCCCATTTATTTTTTCAGTATTACTATTCTTTTTAACATTTAGTGGCCTACAGACCTGTATGAGCCTACACCTTTTTAGCAAATAAGGCCTAGGGTTGTACTAAATACTGGCCCCACTGAAGTCACTATACATACATTTAACCACTATTTACTGAATGGACAACTCCTAATATGAATAATAAGTTATTCTTCCCTCCTCATCCTTCTATAGGGCTTATCAACAGTCTGGCAGTGCAAATGTTTGGAGCTATCAACAAAAAAGAATCAAGATGTCACCGACTGGTGGTCTATATCACCACACATGCTCTTATTTAGCAACCCTCGCCCTCCCCACCAAGGAATAGCAGGAAAGAAGCAAGCTTTGTACTAGTCAGCTCCAAAACCAACCACGTGCTAAATATCTTATGAAAAATGTGTTTATCAACAAAAAGACCTTTTACATGAATCTTCATGAATGAGAAAACTTTTTTACTGAAAAACGTTTCTTTTAACTATTAATGCAAACTACTGTTGAATGCGGAAGTCTTAATAAAATGACTCACAATGTCCTGCTTTAATTATAACATGTAGGCACCAGATGCGATGATATAGAGGGATAGGGGGATAGAGATCTGAACATGTCCAAGGTGACCAAAGTTGAAAAGTGGCTCTAGCACCTGTTAGAGATGTCACTGACAGAAATAATAAATGATGCGTCATACCTGTCTTCTGGAAGGGATGGGGCAGTGGCATATGTCCATGTGCTCATTTGTGCAGAGCTAGCCTGGTGAAGGCCAGAGAAACATGTCGGAGCACTGGAATGAAAGGAAACAGGGGTGTCATGTGGGGTTACAGGACTCACGGAAGCAGCTGACTAAGCTTTCACTAAGCATGCACACTGAACCCTAGGATGGACAGGTAAATGAGCAGTGGGGTTATGCCACTGCTTAGAAAAAAAATCAGTCTCCCCAAATGCTGCCAAAATAGGACTCTTTCCAGCCAACTCTTACCCTCCAGTGGTGGGGGAGCAAATGTGCTGACTGGTTGTAAAGGAGGAGCTGATGACTGGCAGGCAGTAGAGAGAAACAAGTTCATAAAAATTATTACAAGCAGGCAACACATAATTAAATTATTGCTCGGGGTAATTCTAGTGTTCAAGTTACTGCCAACCCACTTAACAGCTTGGCAAGAATACATTTCCTTTTCTAAATGCTGCAAAATCATACCTGCACATACATATTTCTGCAAACATATGCATTAACATATTCTGGCATATTTCAGCTGCAATTAGGATTTAATCAATAGTTCGCTGTTAATTCTTTTGACTGCAGAAACTTCTTCTATAGTTGTTTAATTTTTGTGGAAAGTGGTGTGTTCAGCATGCAAAGAAATATGCCTAACTTGGTGGGAATCTAATTTTCAAACAATCACCAAGCCAAACTATTTCCTTTAATAATAAAGAAAGACAGACAGACTTGAGCAAATTGCGGGGGGGGCATGTTTCCATCTATATCCGGTGCTCTGCATTTTGAAAATCATACAAACCACTGAAAGCAAACTGAGCATTTCAACAGTTAACAGCCATCTTATTTGTTGCCTGAAACTCACTGTGTTCTAACTTCACTGTGTAAAGCAACATATGATATATGAAACAGGTGAACACTGCCATTGCACATGAATATGACCCATCCCTAACACAGCAGCCAGGTTACATCTTCACAGCCCTTTGGAGTTCGAAGTCTCTGTCAACTACAGAAAACCCACTTTCTTTATGCTGCTTGGCTAAGTTTTTCCTATATGGTCAAAGGGAAACTTATTGTCACCTCATTTAGGTTAGAACATGGCACATTAAAGCACAGACTAAAACTTCAATGACATGCACTTCTTCAGACACAGAGAGCCCTATACCATTCCTTTAAATAATCCAGTAAATTGTTAAATTGAAATCAATCAACTACTGCACATTAAAGCACAGAGCCATCACATGTGATTGTATGTGAACTCTGTGCTAAAGGATTCAAATATTGCAATGCACTTCTTGTGCTCAGCATTTGACAAAATGGCCTGTAATTTTCAGACAGTGGGCATACAGAACTGTAGGTGGTGGTATACCTTCCAACAGTTACTCTTTTATTTCTTTCTTTATGAGCTGGTATTTGAAATAGTCTGAAGACCCTGTACATCCACAAGCAGAAAACACAAGCGAAAGTGAATTAAAGAATGTAGAATCTAAGCAAGACATGACAAACTGCCAGAAGATACAGCCTGAATGCATGAACTTTGCATACATGAGGTCATACAATACTACCACTACATCTGAAATATGCGGACATAAACACCTAATAGGAGCATTAGTGAAGCACAAGTGTAAACTAAACCTGACTGGGGAGAAACCAGCATTACATTTTGTTTTCCACAATGACATCAGACGACCACAGCAGGTTAAACCTTTAAACAATTACTTGGCTAATTCTGTACGACAAAAATTCTTTGGCTTTTAGTACCTCTATTTCTGACAGTATGACAACAGATAATTTGAAGCGATCAACATTATGCATTGTTTTACGTGGTAATTAATGCTATGCACCAGTACACCTGGCAGGTAATTATACTCAGCTCTACCTGTGCCTTCTGCAGGCTTTAAGTCACACCCTTATTTCCCAATAGTCACTCATGACACAGGGCAGTTTTTACAAGTACTCTCACAGGCTAAGAAAGCTAACGACAATAAAATACAAACCTCTAGATATGGCTTAAAAATACTGAGTAAATAATGTATGTAGTGTAATTATCTGTCTTTTATTCAAAAGTTTTGGGGAGAAAAGGAGTGGAAAGCAGAGACACTTGCTCTTCTTTGATGTAATTGTCAAAGTTTTCCAGTCAAGTATCTCAAAAATATGCAAGACACAGCTCTGAAAATTACATGCATAGGCTCCCATATCATATATGCAACCTGCTTCAATAGTAGCACAACACCAATGTTTGAAGTAGCGTAAACTAATGTTCAATGAAAATACAGAGGACACAGTACAGCTTTTCTATTGGCAGGATTTCTTTTTTGAGCAAATGCATCACACACCTTAGAAATTTCTTATTTGTATAAAAATAACAAGTTAGCTTACTTGTAACACCAAAACACCCACTGCTATTCAGCAATTTTGTTCCATCTGGCAGGTGAATTTTTGGCTGTATGTGTGAGTGCATGTGCATGTTTGTGAAATGGAAAAAATGCAGTGGCAGGATTAGCCACTGGGAACATTGACTCTAGATGATCTGTCCATCCATCCACAACCTCTTTTTCCCATTTTTGTACATGGGGATAGGGTGTCACTTTAACAGTGACAATCATCTTGAGCCAGTGTTTATACTGCTGGGTTCTAGCCCCTCCGTGGCTGTTCTTTCATAGTATACATAGACACACACGCTCACACCTACTGTCAATTTAGTGTGTCCTGTCCACCTACTGCCCGTCTTTGGAATGTGTGAGGAAACCAGAGCACCCAGAGGAAACCCACACAAACACACTCAAGACATGCAGACTCCACACAGAAGGCACCCCAGCCAAGAAATGAACCAGAGAACCTCTTGCTGCGAGACGGCAAAGCTACACACTTTTGGTATATGTTTCTAAAATACCAGCTAAAACAAGGAGCATGTAACAATCATCAATAGTGTAAATCATTAAGAGATAAGTAACTAAAAGAACTAGCGTTTCAAGTTAATACAGATTACCTTGTTTGTTTGTCTTTCGGCTTTTAGGGGTCGCCACAGCGGAACTCCAGTCCGCTAATGACTAGTAGTTGATTTTTACGTGCCGAGTTACCAGCTCTGACGCACAACCTTCAACGAAGGTATGCCTATTCACGCATATCTCCACGCAGAAGACGCTCTAGCTGAGAATCGAACTGGACAGCGTCTTACTGTGAGGCGACAATGCTGCCGCAGCACCACCACCACGGCCAATGGTGCTTATTTTCTTGTTTTACAAAAAGAGCTGACAATTAATTATGACAACATGCTTTATGACATCAAATATCCACCTCCAAATGAGGTATTTTTTGATCATTAAGCACTTCTTTTGAAATATTTTGCGACTGTGTTTCTAGGTGCAAACAACACACAGCCCACAGTGCACAGGAACTAACAAAAATACCATAACAGAACACTGGCCAGTCTGTACTATGCATAGAAATGCTGAGTTTGCTTTCCTGGCTCACCTTGCAGAGACACGTGGCAAGAACATAATGCACTCACCTGGCAGCCAAATATGCACATCGCCTGACATTCAGATCTGGTGCCAACATTAAAACTGCAGCTATGTTTTACAGACAGATTTGGAGTCAACAGGCCAAAGTACAAATTGAGGGAAATGACTGTGACTTTTTATACAAGCTCCTTCAATGTGAGGAAAAAAGGATAGGTTTTTAATCTACTCATGACAATCTTCAGTTAGACTGCAAAAGAACTGCATCTTATCAAAGGCTAAAGACCTGAAGTATGTAGGCTGAAAAAACAAATTAAAAAACTCACTGGAAAATGTCACAAACTTAGAAATGACAGTCCCACAACCAGTTTCTGAAATTATCTAAGCATTAACATGCATGCATCACAGAAAATGTAAACTGTTGGTTATTCATTTACATCCACTAACACAGAATGGTATGATCCAAGTGGCTGCATCCTGGGACAAAACAATTATATCACATTTAGTGTAACAAGAAAAAAAATAAGTTCAACAAAACAAACAGGCTACATATAAGTCAAGCCCCAAATTTAAATCATTGTATTAATAACGCCAATAAGTAACTCCACTTTATGATGCTTTTAGCTCAATCTCATAGGAGAGTGGGAGGGGTAAGAAAAACATCTACATACAGATCTGACCCTCAGATGATCAATTAATAAGCTTTCAATCGGGTCACATTTCATACTGTTGCAGCAAGCAACTCCGAAAATGGAAGAGACAATGAAGTGTGTGTGTGTGTGTGTGTGTGTGTGTGTGTGTGTGTGTGTGTGTGTGTGTGTGTGTGTGTGTGTGTGTGTGGAGGGGGGGGCAAGCAAAACAAAAACTCACCCTTATCTGTTGAAAAGTTTCATGCATGCCCTAAGTTTTACTCTGTATACCATGTTTCATCCCAACCTTATCTAACGCAGCATCAGTGGCACAACATGTAACACACTCACCTTTGATACAGAAGGCTGTAAGCTCTACTCCTACACCAGGGATATGGATCGTTGACACTGCAGTAAAAGGTGTGTGCTGCACTCCTGGATGTCCTACTTCAGATGAGATGTTAAACCGAGGCCCCATTTGCCCGAGTTGGTGGGATGTAAAAGATTCTACAGCATCTATCAAAAAGATTAGGGGAAGTTCCCTGATGCACTGACCAAACTTCCCTTTAGTAGTATTAATACCCTAGATCTGCCCTACTAGCTTAGTGGGACTAACTCAGTCAACAAAAGGATGAATAAAAAAATAAATAGATGTGCCGCACTCCTTTTCCTACCACTATCAGTGCCATACCGATCTGTTACACCTTTAACCACTTCTCATCTGATTCCGCTACCCTTTTCCAAAATCAAGCCTTTTTTTGCATCCTTCCTAAACCTTTCTCATTACTTTCACATATATTTTTTTTACTTCCTGGCCCCCCACTTGAACATTTTCTTGCAGCTCACATTTATTTCCTTCAAAAACAAAACCTACTTTCTCACCTACCAACCCCCCCCCCGCACACACACACACACACACACACACACACACACAAAGTAAAATTCAGCCTCAAGCCTGTCACCTTTGGTAATGCCAATCACCCTTCCCACTCAAACTCCTAAACAATATCACCTGCAGCATATTCCTGTCTTTGTTTACATACTACAAACTAAGAATAGAACACTAGTGACTTCACTTTCTACATGATAAAGTTGATAATATCAAGCTAAGAAAACCCTCCCAATTGCCCTTGGTGTCCCTCAATATTAGGCCCCCTTCTATTCTCTATTTTTACAAATGACCTATATTCTGTTATACCTCAAGCTACTTGTATCCAATATGTGGATGATTCCATGTTAATATGCTCTGCCACCTCACCATCTGTCCTACAGTCCATAACCCAAAATGTGTTTACCACAGTCGAGAAATGGCTTTTACATCGATGCCTCATTCTGAATCCCAAAACAACAAAATTGTTACTATTTACTCCCACCCGTAGAGCCTCCCCACTTAATTTTACTGTCACATCTAGCAATGGCACTATTATAACTCCTGATTGTACTACTAAACTTCTTGGGCTTCTAATTGAGAACAACCTTACATTTGATTCCCATATTAATAGTACTATAAAAACAGTCAACAAAAAATTAGGATCCCTATACAGGATTAAATCCTTTTTGACTCCACTAGCTAGGACCACCATTGCCCATACCCACTTAATCTCTACCCTTCTCTATGCCTCGCCTATATATATACAAAACCATGTAAAACAACATCAACAAGCTAGCAATCTCCTACAGCAATGTTGCCAGATTTGCAACTGGGTCTGCCTTCAGAGCCTATCATTGTGATAATCTTAAACAGCTAGGATGGCTAGAACTGCCAAATACAGTTAACAGTTGCCCACAAGATCCTGTACAACCTAATAACACACCTATACTTACTAACCTAACCACCCCCTATAACAACATCACAACCTTACGCTCATCAAATAAACTACTTGTACAAATAGGTAAAGCTAACAACTTGACTGATGACTCCTTGTTCGCCAATACAGTGGGGAAAACCTGGAACTCCCTCCCAAAAGACCTAACCACCATTACCTCTGCAACATTATTTAAAAGCAAATTGAAGCCATACCTTAAATCACAGTGGCTATGCACTTGTTCTAACCCTGACTAACTACCTCTATTTTCTCAAAGTATTTATCTCCATACCTGTATAAACTAGTTACTTTTCTGTTAACTACTAAGAAAGTATTCTCTTATATTAAATTTTTATTAGCAAATTATTTTAATGGCTAACCACAGCTGAAATGTACCATGATTCTGTTTACAGAAATGCAAAAAAATGTAATGAATGGGATGATTATCTGTAAATTTAGATGTATTTGTAAATGTCTCATATTATAAATGAGACTGTGTTTTTTTGTGTTTGTTGGAGCTTTTCTCCCTGGGCCTCCACTGAAAATGGACATATATCCAGTTGGATTAGCCCGGTCAACAAATGCAAAATAAATAAATAATAAATGGTTACTAAAAGCACTGAGACTAGACATGCCGCAGTGGTACGGCAGTAGCGCTGTTACCTCACAGCAAAAGGTTCTCCCGTTCGATTCTCGGTTTGGCTTTGGCGTGCCTTCTGTGTGGAGTCTGCATGTCCTCCCCTCGGTTGGGTAGCGTTCGAAAGACATGCGTGCGTAAATAGGCGTGCCTTCGTTGAAGGTTGAGCGTCAAGCTGGCACCTCGGTGTTTCGTAAAAAATCTACTGCCAATCATTAGTGGACCGGAGTTCTGCTGTGGCAACCCCTTACCGGGAAAAAGCCGAAAGACAAACAACAACAACTAAAAGCACTGAGACTGAAAGCTCTTAAATATCCATAATCTGGTGCCCAGCACTTATCATATGCTGCTTGGTAATCACAGTTCATTTATTGGAGATACACAGCAATGTATGACATCTAGCAATGCTCTTGTGATAACAAAGGACCCTAAAACAGGCAGGCAATAAAGAGTCCAGCAAAAAAATACCAAAAATATCTACAGTCTACTGTAAACCTTTTTAAAAAAATACAAAAGGCCAAAATAAGAGACTTGCTCATAGTGGAGTGATACTCCCTACTAACTGCCTTTTTTACCTCTTTTCTATCATGCAGCAATGTAGAACTGACAGACCTTAGCATACAGTAGACAAAAAAACAGCATTTCTGCCTGCATCCATGGTGTATAGGGATACCGCCCTGTCTCTGACCCAGATTACTTAAAGTTGACATGTGCTTTGGGACCTGGAACAAATGGGCAATGGAGGGTGGTATTCTATGGCTTAAGCCAGCTCGCACAGGTAATTGGGGGGTAGGGTGGAAATGGTGGTCCCATTTAGCTAACTATTTCCATTCAAAAAAAGGCTTATATGATCCCAAATGGCTGCAAGACAGGGGTATTATGAGAATGGCCTTCTCATGCTGATAATAGTAGTTCTCATACAGCATGTGTGTGGGAGCAAATACACACATCAGGGGAGAGCACAGGATGTCTCAGTGATGACACGACTGCCCACATCAGTCGCCAGGATTTGGAGTTATCATGTGTGTCGGAGCATATACACACATCAGGGGAGAGCACAGGACGTCTCAGTGATGACACTAGTGCCCATATTGGTGGCTACTGTTTGGGGTTATGTGTATGGGAGCATATATACACATGTCAAGGGAAAGCACAGGATGTCTCAGTGATGACATGAGCGCCCACATCAGTCACCAGGGTTTGGGGTATTATGTGTGTGGGAACATATACACACGACAAGGAAGAGCACAGGATGTCTCAGTGATGACACGAGTGCCCACATCAGTCGAGAGGGTTTGGGGTTATCATGTGTGTGGGAGCATATACACACATCAGGGGTGAGCACAGGAAATCTCAGTGATGACACTAGTGCCCACATCAGTCACCAGGGTTTGGGGTTATCATGTGTGTGGGAGCATATACACACATCAAGGGTGAGCACATGATGTCTCAGTGATGACATGAGCGCCCACATCAGTCACCAGGGTTTGGGGTTATTATGTGTGTGGGAGCATATACAACATGTCAGGGGAGAGCACAGCATGTCTCAGTGATGACACTAGTGCCCACATCGGTGGCTAGTGTTTGGGGTTATCATGTGTATGGAAGCATATACACATGTCAGGGGAGATGTCTCAGTGATGACATGAGTGCCCACATCAGTCACCAGGGTTTGAGGTTATGGCCATACCAGGAAAATTCCCATGTGGCTGCCTGTGTGAACGCCAGCCATGCCGAAAATTGATCTATCCCCAGCAACAGAAACAAATGGCAGTGGCAGCTACTTGATGGTCGTTAGGCACACGGGACATAAAAAGAATATAGAAAAAATGGTACTTCGTTTAGCACGATTCCAAGCCTCATTATGTGGATGTTTGATGTAATAAGTGTACTTGGTAAAGTGCTTATTTTTTTACTACGTTTACTTTTGATGCTGCACTTGAACTGTACAGTGCTTTATTATAAAACTACCTGTCAAAATACAAATATAAAAACATGGGAAGTAGAAGACTGACACATTTATATAAGAAAGACAGTTAATAAGTTCGACTGAGTATGAGAGAGAGAGAGAGACAGAGAGAGGGAGAATGCACTCGTGCACGTTTTCAGCTGAAACTGCATTTAATAAACTGTACTTCACAAAATGGATACAAATCCCAAACAATACAGCTAGAAAGAAAACAGCATAAACAGTCGCTAACAGATACTATAAACATAAAGTGCAGAGAGACAAAGGGGCGTTCTGCATATGATCTTTGTCAAAAGGGAGCAAGGAGGGTCAGTAGGTTACAGAAATGAGGACTGCATGTGTAACAAGAAGAACTGCTGTGAGAAAGCTGTTGGGACATGCTGGTAGTGCAAACTGAGAGAATGCAGGAACAGAAAGGTGAGAGGGAGGCATGAAAAAAGCAAACAGGCACGCTGCCAAGAACGTATCTTAGATAATGTGTTCACAGGTACACTATGTTCTAGATGGCATTCCCCTACATATGATGCAACATTTGGCTGCAGGTGGCAGGACAGTTGTTTTGACATAATTGTGGTTATACCTGGGGCAATTTCCTTATTCTTTGTGTGCTGTAAACATAATGACAATGCATAACTGATAATAATGTACAATAAATAAAGAGAAATCAGATTGCGAGGGGAAGGAAGTTCAGACGTGGGGAGCGGTCACGTTGTATTGTGCACGGTAAAATGCAAGTGTTGTACAGTAAGACATATTTAAATGACAAATTAACAATGACAATGGGAAAACTAGTTAAAGACGGTGCTGAATCGTGGATCTCGTAAGCAAGGGGAAGGGTGTCTGCTCACAGACACTAGTTAAATATCTTTGACCTGGAGAAGGAGCAGGAAAGGTTTACAAAGGACAGAAAAGTGAAACACAACATTTCTGATTGAGGCGAGATTGCAAAATAAAGCCAGTGCTTTCTGGACAATGCAGCTTGTAGCATAACCAAGGAAAGTCTTCCTGTATTGCAGACTGTCTTACAAAGTTTTAGCAAAATTATTCCAGTTCTTAATGTCCTTTATACAAATTAGTCAAGACATATTCTTTGTCCAGTACATATGGGTGAAGTTTGCAGAGAATAGTTAAAGAAACAGGGCAACAGGCATAACCATTTTTTCCTAGCTTTTGAAAGGTATTTCCTCTGCTTACATCTGCTCTAATTCCACAGGCCATCACAGATACTGAATCCATCCTTCCAAATACTCCTAGCATTTGCTGATTTTTCAGCTGCAGCCCAGACTATGACTGGTAATCCTCCATGCTTTGTCCTGGTACACTCTACCCTCTATTTCATTCATTAGGATTCAGTGGTTCTGTGGGAACTGCCATACTACTGACTTACCAAACACTGGCAGTGCACATACCAAGCACCATGCATTTCACGCACTTCAGATAACATTTATGCAGCACAGAACTGTTTTTAGATGACTTGGATCTGGCAAGTAACTTCAAAGGGATTTACTCACTGCTGCACTGCAGTCCTCCTCCACATTTATGTCCAGCAAAACTAAAGTCTTTACCTTTGAACTTAAATCACTTAGATAAAAGAAATCAGACAAACAGCAAATCACGGCCATCTATATGGCCAGTGAGATTGCTGTGCACTTCATTGAGAACCCACTTATCTGAAATTGTTGAAACAAAAGTGATTAAAAGACAGGCATGATTGTTCACATCCCACCCCATAATCACTTTTGAAGTCACAACATTTTTAAGGACAACTGACCATTTAAAAAAATGGCTGCCAATCTCACAATACAGTACCCTCCATTGGTGATGGCAGAACCACAGACATTGCACTGTGTCAGGTGGAGTAAAGCGGTGACATCCTGCCTTAAATATCTAGCAGTCTCCCCCTAGGCCAAAGACTAAGCCTGAATGAGAATGTGATACCAGTACATGTAAACCTAGTCTGCTATGCCAAATGTCCACACCTGGTCTGCTATGCCAAAAGTCAACATTACTAGCATCCAAATGTTACTGCCAATGGAAACGTGCCTTTATTCTCAGCTGGAGAATCTTAACTACATCTGCTATGAACAAGCAGGGCCACATTAACCAGAAAACTCATCATCACTGTGACTGCATCTGCCAAGGCTGACAAAAGGATGCTAGCAATCACTGAGAGTTAGCACAGAAGATTCAGGCTATGAGATGTTAAAAAGCAGCTTCTTGTACTCCAGAAGATTAAGGCAATAAGTGGTTAAGTAGCCAATTACTGCAGTCAAGGGTTTGAGTTCTTCACCCAGCATTTACCTTGTGTGTGACAGAGCAAGTCTCTTTTCCTTGCAGTATTTCCAGGTCGCCCCTGAAAAGGGAACTTTGTCCAGTGGTCTTACCTGGTTAACAAATTTTAAAAAATGCACACTGACAGCTCTCTGGAATGGATCCCTTTCCCTCATTGACTGTACAATGCCTCACTGTTACTGGCTACAGGATGAAAGAAAAAGCAGCCTCATCCCCTCATTTGTCAAAGTCCTACTTGTGTTGTCTTTGTTTCTTCCTCACCAATCCCCAAATGCCCTCTGCCGAGGAGTTTAAACTTTTTAGGTTTATGAAGACTTTTGCATCCATATGCCTGCCTTACATAATGGGATGCAGGATGAACAAAAATACCCCTCCCTCATCCTAGGGGCTTTTAGGAAAAGTGTAAATTTCTGTAGTCACCATAAAACATTACTGAATGCTGCACAGCAATTACTTTACCCTCCATTTTGTGGCACACGACACTTCTACATAGGCTTGCTACTGTAGTTCATGCAGTCTCTAGTACCAAAAAAATAAAACCTTTGCTCCTTACAGGGTGGATCACTTTCTTTTCCAGCTTCTTTTTCTTAATAATTTCAATTATGTAACCTATTCCTGCTGCTCCAATCTTCTTCAGTTTTTGGTTTACTGACTGCTATGCTCACATATACATCTAGCATTTGTAGCACTGTATAAATCTGCATTGTCACATCATCTCTGGTGTACACTTGCCAAGTGCTGGAAATGGTTCCACAACTGCTAAAGAATACAGATGGTATCCAAAAGTGACCACATGTATGAAGCTAAATATGAAATCTGCTAATATTACAGTACTACAATCTAAAAGGCAGAATTCTTTGTGATTTATTTTCTACTGTAGACCCTAGTTTACTTGCTGAGACAGCACGTTTTGTGTTGTAATACTGTTACTAGTTGTATGTATTTCACATGGAGGTCACTTCAGGACCCCCCCCCCCCAATTACTCAGGTGTGCTTAAAGAGGTCAGAGGTCAGACTATAGCTACCTCATCTGGACATTAGTGTCTGGTTCTGGCAAGTGACTGACTTAGCAATGTTCTGTGTAACCGAAATTCTTTTAAGAGGTGTGGCCTGCTGGTGAGACCAAGATATAATTAGACCATTAATCAAGAGAACTGAGCTGCCTGTATGAAGTCTTAGAGCAGTAACAACAGAAGTACTGTCAGCTGTGCTACACAGTGTGAACTCTGGTGTAACAGAACAGGAAATACAGTTAATATGAGTGATAAAGGTCAATGATCGCTTAAGGAAAGTAGCAAGGTATCTGAAATCAGAAACCTGTTTAAGTCTCACACCCCTGCAGTTACATGTGCTCATTTCAATTTTTATTTGATCTTTGTTAATTTTACAAGATTAATAAATCCAATCTGAGCTTGCAAACAGCAACTCCGCAAATCCCAATGCTGAGAGGCAGAATGTGACAGAGGACACTTCCGTAGACTCATAAAATCACTCCAAGTTGTTTTCTGTTTGGAAGTTTCACAACCCTATTGCAAAGGAAGAAACTCTGCGCCCCTCACCTAAATGTAATTCCCTTTGTAAGGAAGGGGTGCTTTAACTTTGCTGAATCAGCAGCTCTAACAATCAGCTTTGACCAATCAGAAATCACAGGAGTGATCTTCAAGAAATGGAATGATTCCCAAGCCACCAACCACATAAAATTGGCTACGTTCTTTTCTCAGATTAGTACATATGCCTTTGAGGGCTACAGGAGTTGAGCACAGCTCTAGGGGATATTGCATCAAAATGGGGAAATATTATAATAATAATGGGAAAGATTTTTCAGGCTAGAATACAACAGAAAGAAAGTTATAAGCAAGAGAAAAGAACCACAAATATCATAGTTTAGAAGTACATTACTTATTAGAGATAGAATAATCAAGGCAATGGATGCATAAATGTCATAATTTACAAGGCATAAAACCTCTCGTATATTATTTGCTTACTCTGTTGTTCTTTCTAGGTGGTGAAAAATGATACTGTAATCCTCTTGAAAAAAAAAGCCACAGAAATAATCTCTCTCCTTGCAAATGTTGAGATGCACACTGGAGGGTATGTCCCACAGTGCACACCTCTTAACAAAACCCATCAAAGTACACTGTACCTTGTTCTGTAACCTACTCATACACCAGCTGGTGCTATTAGAGATAGTACAGATTCCTTACAAACATAAGCAAAGGGCTTGCCTTACAGCTAAAGTCTACAACACTTCTCTCTTTCTTTTCTCTGTATTTTATCTCCTTCTTAGGGAACACCTACGCTTGACATATAGAGCAATAAAATAGTCCTCAATATTTGAAATCCTTTGCTTAGAATCCCTTTGGTGACATGAATGTAAGAGGAAACCTGGCAACAGTAAGGATTAGTATCAACAGTAAGAAGAGATATGATGATATCTTCATTTCTCAATGACTGTCACATCTCTGGAATAAACCCTTCCTCTCAGTTAATCTCAGCCCATCAATCTATACCTTCATGAAGGAAATGGACAACTTTGTGGTCATCTGTAAGACCTAACATGGGATGCACGGCATTAAGTTCCTTGATGCCCAACAGGCCTTGAGCTGTTCACTAAAACTATGTTTTCGCTGTGAGAAGGTTTTCCATTATTCTACTGTCTGTTGGTTTGAGGAAAAAGTTTTAAGTGCCATAAGATGTGCCACACAGAAGGAAAACAACGTATAAACTATACATTGGAATTGACGCCGACAAAGTTTATAGTCGTTTAGAAGAAAACTCAATCATGCCAACAGAACAAAAGGGTAATAAAAGAAAGACATATGGAACAAAGGATCATTTGCTGTTAAATAAAGTCATGATGGAGAATGTAAAAAGGGGAAGAATGTAAGTATGGCATGGATAGATTACAGAAAAGCATTTGACAGTATGTATCCCACATTCATGGATAAAAAAGTACTTAAACATTTATAAGATACACCCTACACTAATCAATTACTTTGCAGCGACCATGAAACAATGTCAAACCACTTTGCAGTTAAGCCATGATTAAGGACAAATTATTATTCCAGTGATAAAAATTCAAAGGGGAATATTCCGGGGTAACTCTTTGTCACCGCTGTTCTTTTGTCTTGCTCTTAACCCATTAAGCTGTCTATTTGACAGATTAGGTCATGGCTACAGTTTGGCTCCCAGAAAACAACAAAGTGTAAAGGGTTCTCATCCTCTTTTTGTAGATGATTTAAAACTGTATAGTAATAGTTCATCAGACGAGGAACTGAAAGCACAACTGCAAGTGGTCACAACTTTTTCAGATGATATAAGAATGTCATTTGGTCTTGATAAATGTGCAAAAGCAAGTTTTAAAGCAGGAAAACTACAGCACCAGGAAAACATCAGTCTGGGACAAGAATGTGACATAAAAGAACTTGAGCAAGATGGAGTGTATGAATATTTGGGAATTGATGAAAGATCAACAATAAAACATGAATAAACGCAAATAAAGCTTAGTAAGGAATATTTTAGAAGACTAAAATTAATACTGAAAACAGCTTTGGCATCCAGGAACAAAGTCCAAGCTCTAACCCAATTTGCTCTTCCTGTCTTAACTTACAGTTTTGGAGTGACTGGCCCCAAAATGTGTTGGATAGGTTGGACAGGAAAACAAGAAGAATGCTTCATGCTCATCAAATGATTTATAAAAATCCGTACATACTAAGACCATATATTTAACCTTCTGAAGGAGGTATGGACTTCCTAAAAAATTATTACATGTATAGATCTGCAATCGTGGGACTGCATACATATCTGCTGACCTCATATGACCCAAACGTAGTGAAAGTTTTGAAACATGAGGAGAACAAGTCTAAGATGACTTCCCTGCTCAGTTTAGCCAGAAGCATATTAGCACCAAGCAAATGGAAACCAAACCAAAAGTAGATAAGAAATCAAGCAGCAACTGAATGTACCAAAAAAAAACAAAAAAAAAAAAAAAACAAAAGAAAAAGAGTATAAGGTGATGGATCAGATGAGAAGGCATGAAATGTGGAAAATGCATAAATATAGTTGTAAATATAGAAAACTCTTCGAACAACCTCATGTTGATCAGGATCAAATGTAGTAATGATTAAGGATAGGTGAATTTAAACCAAAAGACAAACGGTTAATATGGGCCAGCTCAAGATAGTGGACTACGTACATGCTGGTTTACAAAGTCAATTGAACATGTGGCAGAAACAGACAGATGTTGGTTTTGTAAAACAGAATTGGAAACAGTTGCACACCTTGTTGCTGGTTGTGAACATACTAATGGCAAAAGGACTGTATACTGAAAGGCATAATAATGTGGCAAGACTGTTGCATTGAGGTTTGTGCAAACATTATAATATTGAAGTAGCTGAAAAATGCTGGAAACATCAGCCACAAAGCATCATAGAAAATGATGCAGTTTATATCACATGGGATCATCCATTACCAACAGTTTAAAAAACAGAAAACCAGATATAGTAGTCTATGAAAAGAAGACAAAAGTACACTGCTCATTGAAATCACCACACCCAGTGACTACGTACAGAGAGTCACCAAGTCATAAAATACCAGGATTTGCAGGACAAAGCGATAGCAGTATGGAAGAAAGATACTCAGACTGTTCCAGTACTAGTAGGGGCAATGAGTCTTATAAAAAAAATAAAAATTTATAACCATACTTAGATATGTTACCAATATATGTAACTCCATACGAATTGCAGAAGGAGTCATTGCTGGGCACATTGAAATAATACTTTAATCATTCTTTGACTTAGGAATGAGGTCCATTCCCATCATGGTATTAGCAACTCAAAAGACTTAAGAGAAATTAAAAAAGGAAAAAAATGTTTTAAGTGCCAGAAGATGTGCTATACAGGCAGGATGTTCCAATGGCAAACAGAACAAACACACATAAAAGAATTGTACTTAAAACAGATGGAGGACATAACAGATACCAGCTCTACAACACAGCAGAATTGGAGCCTATTACTGATGAACAGTGCACATTGTGAGGCATTTTAATAGTTGGAAGTACAAACTTTTTCAGCAAATAATTATCCTTTGCAGTGTCAGTAGTGCAACAGGAACGGAAGACTGTGGGTTTCTTTTCCCACAACAAGTAGATTGTTTGCTAATGTTGCAGTGCAGAAAAGGTGGGGGGAGATGCTGCATTCCTGAGTGTGTCATTCTATGGATGAGACGTTAAACCAAGGTCCCATCTGCTTGAGTAGGCAGTAGCTTTGGTGGGTATAAAAGATTCCATGGCACCTATCGAAAAGAGTAGGGGTCCTTTTGTTTTACACAATGTAACAAAACACATTATGCATATCTAAATGCTCACACACACACACATACACACACACACACACAGAGTTTTTTCAATATTTATAATTTTTCTTATAACATCCCCATTGCTATACTTTCATAATTGACGCTCACTCTTTCTTCCACAACCATAATCTAAAATTTTCGCACTATATCTGCCAGAATTATCCAATCTTTCATTTCAAATAATCCATATCACAAAAAATAACTACCTTCCCTTCTCACATATTCTTTCCTCTTGTTATATTATCCATACATAATCATATTCATATCTAAATTAAGTCATTAACATTCTCAAAAACAATTTTCATCACACAACTTTTTCTCAGGAGTTTCATCGCTCTTTTACATTACAAAAAATGCTCTGTTGTCTCTTCCTCCTCACAAAATAAACACACTATTTCAACTTTTTTATTTGGCACATTCCCCTTTACAGGTAACTTATTACTAGTCTCCATAGGAAATCCAGACACTCTACTATCTGAGTACACCCCTTTTTCCCCCAACTTTAATGGCCTTAATCACTTCTTCTGGTAAATTTTTCCATGGATTTGCATAATAATGTTTCATCATATCATTTATACAACATCCTTCTGTCTTTCTTTATATAATCAATTTTTATTTTCCATGTTAGTATTCTTCTTGATAATTTTAAATTTCTTCATTTACATATTATTTTTCTCTTTTTCTTATTCTCATCATCTCCAGAACATTTTGCACTTATATTTAAACAAACATTATTACTATTAAGTTCTCATTTTCCTCCTTTGTCCTCTTTAATACTCTATACAAGTTTATAAAAGCAGAACGAACAACTACATTTAGTAACCCTAACCCCCGCCCTTCATCTCCATTCATATACAATACAACACATCTCTTTTCACTGGGTTTAATCTTTAACTCCTTATGAAAGAAAACACCAGTTACACAATTTCCTTTTCATATTTTCGTGGGAATCATATAAAAAGTTGAATTGTTTTAGCTTTACTGCAGAATTCTCCAGATAATCCTTTTTCTTGAATGCTAATTTATACATCCTCCACAGAACACACATTTTTTTAATTTCTTTTATCAGACCCTTCCATTGCATTATAACTATAATTTTCCCCCAAAATTGTATCCCTAGCAAAGACACCATGTTGTTGTTGTTGTTGTCTTTTGGCTTTTCCTGGTTAGGGGTCACCACAGCGGAACTCCGGTCTGCTAATGATTGGCAGTAGATTTTCACGAATGCCGAGGTGCCAGCTCGACGTTCAACCTTCAACGAAGGCACGCCCAAAGACACCATATTCTTTGAAAAATACACCCCCAATTTTCACATAACCCAAGCCCTTACTTTTATTTTTATTCAAGATCATGTCCATTTTCTTTAAACATCCATTCAGACAAACCAACACTTCCCTCATCCATATTTTACTCTTAGCAACTGCAACTACATCTACATAAGTTGCATGTGTCAAAATTACTGAAATCACCACCTCCTTCTGCATCACACATCTAGAATCTTTCATTTTATAAGCTGCTTCACTCACTATCGCATTCATCACCAGTGCAAACAATATTCCACTCATGGGCCATCCTTGACTTATACCGTATTTCATGCATATTTCTTTACTCAGACCCCCATTCGCTAACACTCTCACTCTATTATTTTTATATGTTGACACACACACTCTTCTAATTCAATTACCTATGCAATACCTCTCCATAACATCACACAAAGCATCATGTCCTTACTGTATCAAATACCTTACTAATAGCACCTACTGTAAGTTTCACAGCCTCCCTTTTGCATACATCATCCACAATTTCTCTCACAAGCTATAACAATTCTTGACACCCCTTCACTTTTATAACATATATACTTTCTTCCATAATACCCAAATCCTTCCTTCCATTCTCCTCTGCATTATTCTAATAAAAATATATAAGCTGTGTTATTTAGTGTGATGGGTCTCCAATTTCTTTTTTATTTCATTATTTTCATCTTTCTTCCATATACACTTTAATATCCCATTACATAACTCTTCATAAACAAACCATTCATTCAGTACATTTACAAAATACTCTCATTGCCAATCCACTAATTTTTTGTACATCCCATTCCATATACTTTCAATTCTCTCTCTTATTTCCTTCTTTTTACTCATACGTATTTTCCACATGCTGTAATGCAATACTCATACTTTGTCTTTTAATCTTTTTTACCTCTCCTTTTACATTTTTTCATTTCCCTCATTATACTAAAATTACCCTTTACTATTTTACCCAAATATATGCAGATACCTCCTCCATTTTCCCTTGTAAATATGTCTACCTACAAAGTAATGCCTTATTTTTTCTCAATTTCTTTTTTTCATGTGAAAATACTCGCTTGTATTATTGTCTAAAATCTCTAATACGTTCCTATACATTTCCCATACTCCACTTTCTCTTCCTTTCTTACCTCATCCTGCCAATAGAAAAAAAGTGTTTTTATACTTTTTAAAATTTAATCCACCATTCAGACCAGTTTTTATATAAAAGCCCTTCATGGTTATATGATCCTTCCATAACTGCAATACCTCCCACTCTCCAATTTCATCCCATAGTCACTCAATTATTTTTACTCCCTTTCCTATTTTAATATACTCTTTTTTTCATCAACTCCATCCGTATTGCAATGTGGTCTGAAAAACCTGTTACAACTGAATCACCATCTGCTACCCCCATACCTTCAGGTAATACAAAATAAACAAGTTCAGATACAAGTGCCCCCTTAAAGAAATCCACTGATTTTTGCTACACACAGTTAATTTACTATATTTTATCACTTCCTGCAATTTTTTACATGTTTCTCCTTCTTTTTACATTTGCCCTTAAATCACAATTAAAGTTGTTACAATTACAATTTTTTGTGTTAACCACTACATAGTCTTAATATGTGATGAAATAGATTTTCTTTCTTTGTTAGGTATACATGCATATAATGCTATAATTCTTATAAACACGTTCTGCCCACCTTACATCCACATCAGTTAACCTTCCCATCGTTACCAATATGATTTTACACAACAAAGCCACTCCAGGGCAAAGTTCACTTCCGAAGTTCCATATTATATATCTACATGACAATTTTTATGTTTCCAGTCTTTCTTTACTTGTCAGGAATCTTACATCCACTGACAGCATAACATCCTAATCACATTTAGCACATCATTCCAACATCCCTGTCCTCTTACTGTGGTAATCATACTGTTCACATGTACTGAAAGTACTCTACAACTGTTGCTTTTCCTACTTTTTAAGTTTAGAGGAAATATTTTTACATTTTTGTTTTCTTATTTTTACTCTTGCCCCAACTGAATGTTTTCCCTTGGTTTATGTACGAATAATCATTGATCCTCACAATCAGATTTTTTCACTGGCTAGAATTGAAAAAAAAAATGTTAGTATCAATCTCTTCTCCGGATCCCTCTTCCTGCATGTGCTCTCTCTCTCTCTCTTCATTTTGCCCTCCATATTTTTTTCTTCTTCTATAGTTTCTTCGTGTACTTCTATCATCTCCCCGCCTCTTATTGTTCTTACTTGTGTATGTTTTTCCCTTTCCTCTTCTTTTTCATTATTTACTGTTTGCACTTGACAATCCATCCAAAACTGCCCCCCCCCCTTTTTTTACAGGACCAGAATTCAGGCACACACCTTTTTGCTGTATGTTCTTTTCCCTCACACTGGTTACGTTGTACCTTGTCATAATCGTTAATTAAATGAAAAGGTCCCCACAAAAGGAGTATGATTTAGGCTGGTAAGCATATTTTAATGCTGTTGTATGATCAGCCACAAAAATAACACCTGACAAGTATTTCACCACGTTTTTTTCTTCACATTACACAACAACTTCCAACCTTCATTCTATAATGTTTCACAGCATACAGACAGGTATAACCATAGATAATGAGCACAGACAATGCAGATACCCTCGAGTAAATTCGGCATACTTTTAAATACTTCAGCAAATGCATTGCAAAATATTTAAAAATCAATAACAACTTTCACGAGGAACTCTACAAGACAGACTTTCATAAAAATAGAAGCTATACATGCCACTACCTATCTTGACCTTGCCTCAAACTTTTAATACAGTCCTCCATGCTGGATTATTGATTATCTAAAACAATTCAACATAAACCTTTATTTTGTCTGCTTGCTAGCCAATGTTATATATGGAAAAAACTTGCATAGTACGTGTAGTCAGTACTTTCTTTGAACTTCAAAATGCCCCCAGGTAGAGTGCTGCAGGGTTCAGTCTTGGGTTCTTTTTCTGCATCTACGTTTTAAATATCTAGTCTTAGCTAATTTAGTCTGCTAATGGTAGCAAACTCGCAGCAATCATGAGCTCTCCTGTGGACAACCAGATACTCCACATGGGGCCTGACTATTTCAACTCCTAATGTAAACATGCTTTCAAACTAAATGTTTATTAATGCTGTGTGTTCCATTTGGGAAACAAATTCCCCACCTCGAACCACAGCCATGACATCTCCCGCCAAGCTGACACAGTTACCAGAGATGTCAGCACTTACACTGACACCACAGTAGCAATTGACCAGAATGTCTCCAACATAGTTCACAGATCACTGTAGCTCAGGTAGTCTTGTTTACTTTGAAGTGGATATACATTGCTATATTTAGTTTATCATTATGATGTACATGTATGAAAAATAAAAGGACAGATGTCTATAAAAAATTATTTTTTAAGGCCGAAGTATATTTTAAGTTAGTTGTTTTTACAAAAGTTTAGACCAGTTGGCATAATGGATAAGGTATTTGCCTCCCATGCACAAAGTACAAGGTTTGATCCTGACCTCTGGCCAATGCTTCTATGGAGGGTAAGTTTGCATGCTCTCTCTTTGTCTCTGTGGAGTTCCTCCCTCCTCCCAAAAACATGCTCAGTGCCTCCACCTCAGCCTCACCTAAGAATGAAGTTGTGGGTAGCAGCACAAACTCCAGATCATGCCTATAGGGGTGGAGAGTTGTACAGACCAACTACTTTTGGCATCAACTGTGGTGCATAGTATTCTCAAGCTAAGAAAACAAAGATTGCAGGCTGTGTGCTGTTTCAGGGATAGCCACTCAACAGTGGCAAAACTGTCTCTAGGTGAGTCAGTTGTGTGGGCTACAGTCACAAAAATGAGCATGGATATTTGCTGGTGATATGTTGGTTGAAGACCTGTTCTATTCCAACCTACACCAGAGTGCCCATGTGCCTTATTGGGCAGTGTGTGCCCACTATAAAGTTCAGCAGCCTTGAGTCAATAAGCTACTGGCCAGCCAGTGTCAACTTGCTCAGTTTGGGTTACCTGTGATAGCTCTGTTGAGAGAAAGTTGGATGTAAAACCAAACAACTTGCCAAATGTGAACTAAGAACTGTTACACTCAGGTATGTTCACTGACAAGATGCAGATCAAAGTGGATGGCATGATGGTGAGGAGGAGGCTTGACGCCTTCTGTATCCAGTAGACAAGATGGAAAGGCACTGCATCAAAGACACTTGGCTTGGGATCCAGAGTCTACTACTCAGGAAGAGGACACGTTAGAAATGGTGTGAGAATTGTGGAGAGATGCTTCAGAAGGCAGAGTATCATCAGAATTAGTGACAGATTCATGGCAATCAGACTGTAGTGTAATGATGGGGCAGTATTCATAACCTCTGCCCATGCCCCACAACAGGCTTGTGATTATCAGAAAAAAAGTACATTCAGACAACAATTGCACGACCTGCTACAATAAATATGACAACATGAATTGGTGTTGATAATGGGTGACTCGAATGCTCATATCAGGAAAGACAGAAGAGGATATGAGCATTGCCTGGGTCCACATGGATGAGGCAAAAGGAATGATGAAGGACAGGCCATTCTAGACTTCTGTCTGGCAGATGACTTAATGGTAGCCAACACATGGTTCAGCAAGAGAGACAGTCACAAGATCACATAAAAGTGTGGCCAACATGCAACTCAGGTAGACTTCCTCCTAGTACGGAAAGGGCAGGGGGGGGGGGGGTAAGAATCAGTAACTGCAAAGTCATTCCAAGTGAAACAGTTGGCCCACAGCATAAACCAGTGGTTGCCACAATCACCTGCAAGCAGTGGTCAGACAAGGCTCTAAGGTCAACAGAGGCCAGGCTGAAGATCTGGAAGTTGAACAGAGAAAGCACTAGAGCTTAAGGAATTACTCAGAGCTCTAGCATCTCAGAAAGAAGAGGAAATAGGTGGAATCAAAGAAGAATGGCAGCACCTCGAAACAGCATGCGTGAGGAATATATAACACAGCATGCGTGAGGAATATATAACACAGCATGCGTGAGGAATATATAACACAGCATGCGTGAGGAATATATAACACAGCATGCGTGAGGAATATATAACACAGCATGCGTGAGGAATATATAACACAGCATGCATGAGGAATATATAACACATAATCAGCCAAGTCACGTATGGAAATAAGGTACATAAGGAAAGCTGTTGGTGGAATGCAGACGTCCAGGACGTCATCAAAAGAAATGAGTGAGGGAAAAAGTAGAAGACAGACCGGGTTAAGAAGGAACAGTAATTGGCTAACAAACAGGCTACAAGAGGAGCTAGTAGAGTGCCTCTGATGCCTTGTTGTTTGCTGTTAGCTGGCTAACAAACAGGCTATGAGAGGAATTGCAACAGCAAACAGCAAGGCATCTGAGGCACTCTACCAGCTTCTGGAAAGTGACTCGGTAGATGACAAAAAGAAACTATCAGGTTACAAGGCAAAGACAGAAAGATAAAGAAGATAGTCAGCAACCTTTCATAAAGGATGCCAGCAATAACCTGCTCAGCAGTCCACAAGATCAAAGGCAGATGGAAGGAACATCACCAGCAGCTTCTGAATTAAGACAATTCCATAAATGATAAATGCTGTAGTGCCCAGACAAAGCCTGCAGTGAAAGAAGAGGAGGGACCCACCCTAGAAGCAGAGCACTAAGGAAATGAAGTTGGAGAAAGCAGGAGGCTCAAATGAGATCACAGTAGACATGATCAAGATATTGGGGGAGACGGGGAGAAATGACTTCTGAGGGTACTAACAGATGAGTGGAAAATAAGCATACTAGGGAAAATGTACAGGACCAAAAGGGCATCCATGACTGTGGGCGATACAGAGGTATCAAACTCTTGTCACACTGCATGAAAGTTCTGGAGAGGGCAACTGGTAAACAAATAAGCAGAACAATAGAAAGTAATATGGGAGATGAGTAGTTTGGACTCAAATCAGGATGCAGCACAACTGACCAGATGTTTGCTGTGAGACAGACAACTGAGAAGAAGCTAGGGATGAGAAGAGTCCAACTGGGCATTCTTACACTTGGGAAAAGCATATGACAAGGTCCCAAGAAACCTGATATGGGCAGTCCTGTGATGGTACAAGAAACATTGGTGGAGTTAGTGTAGGCTATGTATAAGGACCCAATGACTCAAGTGACAACAGTGTTCAGTCTCACACAGGGGTTCCCAGTGGGAGTGGGTGTGCATCAGGTTTCAGCTCTGGAGCCCACTGCTGTTCATACTAGTAATGGACTACATTAACAAACTGTCTGGAGGGTACAGAGCAACAATGATGCAGTATGCGGATGATATGGCATAACAGACAGACTCTGAACAAGAACTTCACCAAAGGATAGAGGGATGGAATGCAAAACTGAAGGCACACAGGATGAAACTGAGAACAGATATGACAGCTGTAATGACAGTAAATGGGGGTAACCAGAAGAAGTTGAGAACGGAGATAGAAAGGAAAACAGTAAACCAGGTTAACTGCTTCAAGTACCTGGGAGGGGTTGTTTAGCAGAAGAGAAGTCTGGATGAGGAGGTCAATGCTAGAATCAGAGAGGCTACAGACAACTGGCACAGATTGTCAGGGATAGTGTATGACAGATGGCTGTTACAGAAGTGGAAAAATGATGAGTACAGGACAGTGATGTGAGCAGCACTGCTGTATGGTACAGAAATCTGGGCAGGAAAGGCAGAGCAGCAGGTGAGGAAGCAAGAGGTGATGGAGGTGAAGTGCCTGAGCCAAGTGGTAGGATGCACAGTGTGGGACATCACAGCAGAAGCCCAAGAAGCTCCAATTGCAGAGAAGGGCAATAAGAATGGATTATGGTGGTTCAGGCACCTGTGCAGAAAAGATGAAGACAATCTGGTGAAGAAGACTTGTGACAGACAGGAAGAAGGCAAGAGGAAACAAGGTTGTCTAGCAAAGAGGTGGGTGGATTGTGTGCGAGAAGACCTGTGACACTCAGGTAGAAGAGTGGTACTGAATCCAGACAGATGGCAACAGTTGACACGACACCCTGATCCCATATATAAAATGGGGAGAAATGGGCCTAATGATGATTAAAAATCTATAAATGTGTTCCAGTATCTGCACTGGGCACCAAAAAGAAAAGTATTAAGCAAATCAAATATTGTTATGCTGTTGTAACAAACTGTTATGACATGCTTGAGGAAGGATGTTACATTCGCTTTTATATCTTGCTGAATGTAGTAAAAAGGTGTTTTAAATATAGTAAACAAGCATAATAAGCCCAGCATACATTTCCCTTTCACTAAGTGAACCCTGCTAAAGGCCACTTCAGTGCCCAGGGAAAGGTTTCTGTAGCTCACCTAGCTTTAGGCACTGTCAGAAGCTTAGCATAAAATCTCCAAGTTATGTAAGTGGCTTGCCAGGGTTCAAATAGACATTCAAAAAAACAAGGAACATGAAACCATCGTGGATCCGTTTATCAACGACTGATGAAGTTAAAGTTTTGGTAATGAAACAGGCTTACTAACAAATACTAATAAACAGATCTATACCATTCTCAACTTCCTTGTTGTTTTTGCTTTTCCATGGTCATACTGATTGTGTAACTATTTTAGTGCGATAAGTTCACTTACCCTGTATTCATGAAGCTTACTGGAAGTTGTTTGTATCAAGGGACTAATACAGAAAGTCACAGGTAATGGCAAAAATATCTGAAATACATATCATATGTTTATTACGTCTTTGTCATTTATCATGGTCAATGCCCATCCGGCAGCCCTCACATGGTAGTGTTAATACTGTAGCCAACTCAGCAAATCTTGATCTTCCTTCTACATGTAGACAGAGCCACATTCTGATTCATCTGTCCATCTATATTCTTTTCTTCAATGCCTACCTCACTAAAAGAATCACAGGCCTAAAGCAGATGCCATATGCTGACTGTCTAAAAAAAACTCCAGCTATACTCTCTGGCATATCGTCTACTCAGAGGCGATCTCTGCTTAACATACAAGGCCATGTCCAACCCTGAGCTGTTGGACATGCTCCACTTAAAGAAATCCCAATCCCTCAGAGCCACACGCTCCAGGGATCTAAACCTTATCATCACAATGAACAAAACATGCTGGAGGGATAGGTTTCTGACCCAGAGACTCCCCATACTCTGGAATAGACTGCCCATACATGTCAAGTAAAGCACCTCATTGGCCCCCTTCAAAAGGAAACTTGATGATTGGATGGGAGATAGGAAATTCACCCCGGGGATCATGTCAGTCGCCCTGCTAGACAGGGGCCCAGAGAAGTAAATATTGTGGGAAGAAATTTCCAGGGAATTGTTATGGCTAGGCATGCATAAGCCTTAGGGCCGATAGCCTAGTACCAACCTATGAATGAAATGAGTCTTTCTATTAGTGAAGTGGTCATCCATTGTTTTGTAGTGAATGCAGTGGATATCCCTGTTTTGAAAACAGTAGTTTGGTCAGATATACATCTGGATATCCAGTTACAGTCATTTTTCAAAATGGACTGATTTTATTACATCAGTCTATGCAGCAGTCTTGTTTTGAAACAGTTCTGGTCACTTTATGAAATTATGTCTATAACGCCTGTTCCCATACTTGAAAGCACTGAGAAATAAGCATAACTACTTGGAAATGCTTTATTAGGGGGTTTATCCTTCTGTTGTAAACTGCTTGTCATAACTAAGTGTCCACATACGTAGTTTTGTTATAGTTTTAGATGCAGTTATGATAGGCTCTTGCACAGAATTTGAGAATCCTTGCAAGTGAATTTTAACATTCTTACAAGATAAAAATTACAGCTTTCCTTTACTTGCATTTGTCATGAGGACTTGTTTTCTGCCTTCCATCGCATTGCTAATGGACATGGACCCATTCAGATGCACTACTTTAATGCTGGTTGAGAGGTCTCACGACACACTGGGGCTCAGCTGTCCAACTTCTGATGTAACTGCCATTACTGGAACATATTCTTTCAGCCACATATGCCAAATCCAGCATCCACTTTGTTTACAATTGGATTAAGTTCCTTGCCAGAATCACCATTTTGTTTAGTTACAAGTGTCCCAGACAGAGCTAACTATTCAATATAAACACTGTTTAAATTAGAACGTTCAGAATTATTCATTTTATTAGAACGTTCAGAATTATTCACTTTATTAGAATGTTCAGAATTATTCATTTTATTAGAACGTTCAGAATTATTCACTTTATTAGAATGTTCAGAATTATTCATTTTATTAGAACGTTCAGAATTATTTATTTTATTAGAACGTTCCGAATTATTCATTTTATTAGAACGTTCAGAATTATTTATTTTATTAGAACGTTCCGAATTATTCATTTTATTAGAACGTTCAGAATTATTCACTTTATTAGAACGTTCAGAATTATTCATTTTGTTTATGCTTTCCTTCTTTTGTTGCCTTCAGATGACGCAGTCTGCTGACTGATTTGTAGCCTAGGGAAGCTATGAATATTGTTTGATGGTGTCTTGTCAAAGGCCATTCTGTGGTCATCTGCACAAGCTGAAACTGAATTCCATGCTGACCCCAGACTGTCCAATCTGCTTCTGACCAAATAATGGTAATGACTTAAAACATTCATGAGGATCTAGCAATTTTGCTAAATTTTTGAATGTGACCATTGGGTTTTTTATGTCACTGTAAACAGATCCAAACAAAGCATCTGTTACTGGAAAGGCTACATTTGAAAAGAGGGTCTCATAATTACATATTCTGTTGATCTAGTACAACGTCCCATGTCCAGCTTAGACTGAAAATCACTGGGATAATTCATATGTCACTGGGGTGACCAGGTGCAGATACCCAGATTCTATTACTTCAAGATACTTAATATCATGCATGCCACACACCCACGACACACACAGGCTTCGGTATGACTTTTGGGCTGTATGACTTATGCAGTGCAACAATCTTAAGAGCATCAATTTGCATTCTGTGATTATCTCCCTGCCATTTAAACTATTTACTAACACAGACCTCATAATACTGTAAAAAAAAAAAGTACTTCTCTGTAAACTAATAGTCATTCTGACAATGACAGCCTTTGCCACAATGAAGGGATGGTGGCATTTAAATAAGCTTTATTACTTCCTTGTTAAAAGCACTCTCAGTTCAGTTCTTGTTACAACTACATGGCAGCACACCAAGTGGTTTCCATGGCAAGTGAGATTTGTAAAGCCTGTCTGGAGCTAAAGATGAGTTTTAACATTAATCTTTCAAGTGAAGAAATAAGACAGCAGGACACACAAAAAAAAAAAACATTGCCTTTCCACATATTTTCCTATATTCTCTCATTAATGAATATGCAATGAACATCACCTCAGATCCTGTCTGCACTTCCAAGCAAAACAATGCCCAGTTATTCGAACCTCACTTGCCAGCATTTTACCTAATAACCTAATAAGGTCTCCCCGATAAAATGGAAAAACTAATATACACCCTACACAATCATGGGCAGTACTGAAAGTGATGGTCTCTAGCCATGGTTCATTAAAAATCAGTAGACTCCACCTTTTGCCAACTCTGTCATCTCTTTTACCTGTTTCTATCACACCAGTACCTTCCCTCGCTCTGAAAGCTAACATTCAGAATCCCTACTGCAACCACTAAAAAGTTACAAACACCTTTGACTTTAAACCCATATCATGGCTACTGCTACTGCAATTGAGTTTCCTTTTGAGGATATCTAGCAGCAAACTGTTGAAATCGTTTAAGAGGCAATCCTTTCTCAACCCACTACTGCTGTCTAGGTAACTAAGAAACTGACTATCACTTCAACACCAAACGCATACACACACACACCTGCTATGTAAACACCTGAATTTAGAGGCACATCAGTACTGCCACATCTGGGCAATGTTACGGAAAAATGTATCTGTTAATAAACCACTGAATTTGTTTATAAATACAAGTTTTCTCAACCTACCAGCTTCCTCACAGCCCTTGTTTCTCTCACTTACCCGCTGTGGTGGTGCTGTGGTAGCATTGTCGCCTCACAGTAAGACGCTGTCCGGTTCGATTCTCAGCTAGAGTGTCTTCTGTGTGGAGACATGCGTGAATGGGCATACCTTCATTGAAGGTTGTGCATCACGGCTGGTAACTAGGCACGTAAAAATCACTTACCAATCATTAGCGGACCGGAGTTCCGCTGTGGCGACCCCTAACCGGGAAAAGCCGAAAGACACAAGCATTCACAGCTCTCTGCCAACCTTACCTTATTGAAGCCCTTTCCACTGATTTTACGAAAGTATTTGACACAATAAACCATTCCCCTCCTGCAAATGCCCTCTAGAAATCCAGGTTCAGTCCTTTTTACTATCACATGGTCCAAAACCCTACTTAACTGCCTGCTGTATCCAAGTTAAAGTGATTAACAACTTATCAGCGACCTTTTTGATCTCCTCTGCTCACTTCCATGGTTCTGTCCTTGGACCTAATCTCTTCACCCTCATCACAAACATCATTCAGTCCCAGTCACGAGCATCTAGTATTCTCCTCTGCACTGATAATCTAGACCTCTCCATACCTTACCTGCATCATATAAAGCCTTCACATGCATCATATAAACCCTTTCCATTCAAACAAATTCCAAGACCTGTATGTGCTAAATAAACATACATATGTCTCAGCAACCACAGTATATAAAAAATTCCAAGGCAAAAGAGTGTGATGAGACGAAACCAGGCTTCTTCCATAAAACAAAAAAAAATATTTATTGCAAAAATTATATAAGCGCTTTTGCAGCAACACATGCTGCTTCATCAGACGTATAAAATACTGCCACTCACTGTATCAATATATATATATATATATATATATATATATATATATATATATATCCCGATCACATGTTCAATCAACTCAATCAAATCTTAAAAGAACAATGTTAAACATAATAATAAAATAGATACAAAACCTTTGTATATAAACAACATTTTATACCTAACAAATATTTATACCATACTAAATACTAACAGTATAAAATCCACTGAAACGCACACAAAACTTATTTTATACATCTGATGAAGCAGCATGTGTTGCTGCCAAAGCCCTTATGTAAGTTTTGCAATAAAATATTTTTTTGTTTTACGAAAGAAGCCTGGTTCCATCTCATCACACTCTTTTGCCTTCTTTTCATTCAGTCTGATTTTAGCGAATTATTTCATTTACTTCAGGAGACATACTTACTGCAAAAAGTGCCTTGCCAGCATTTTTTTCTTACCTCTGTACCACAATATGTAATGCGTAAACTGTCAAAAAGCATTCAGGCCTCTCCTGGTTAATATTTGTAGTCTCTGTTGTTTTTTAAATCCTTTGGAGAGTTGTATTTGCCTTCTACTCAAGTTACTGTGCATAAATCAGTCCACTTCACCATCAATGGAATCAGTGCAGGGATAGTGAGGGGCTACTTCCATAAACGTTAGTGGATGCACCACTGTGCTTGCGCAGGGATGCACTCATTAAAGTCTGTGGACACATCCCCCACTATTCTTTAAGCGATGTTGCTCATGGATACAGTGAATTTACTTGGACAGTGGTTTAGAAATGCTTATTAGACTTTTTATTAAAATATGGATCAAATATATAAGGACTTTCAATGCATGCCACACTGCAGGTATGACACACTGCAGGGTATGAATATCAGCAAAAGACTTTAACAGTAAGAAAACAAAATGTGTTCTTTGGAACCTTGAGCATACTTCTTCTTTCGGCTTTTCCTGGTTAGGGGTCGCCACAGCAGATTGCCTGTCCGCTCAAGATTGGCAGTAGAGTTTTACGGTGTCAAGTTACCAGCCCGGCGTCCAGCCTTCCACAGAAGGCACACACTCATGCCTAGGGCCAATTTGGAGTGTCCAATCCACCCACAGCATGTCTTTGAGATGTGGGAGGAAAACAGAGCACCTGGAGGAAACCCACATGACCGCAGGGCGGACATGCAGACTCTGCACAGAAGGCACCCCAGTCGAGGATCGAACCGGAGAACCTCTTGCTGTGAGGTGGCAATGCTAACCACTGTACCACCACGGCCGCATGGAACCTTGAGCATACTAAAGGTACTAATCCCTATCCCAACTGCTCCTCATTCATTCATCCATTTATTCAAGGACAAAATCAAAGGCTTAGAAGCTATTGTTACCTTTAAATATCTAGGCATTATTCTCAAATGCTCACTCATAATGATACAATACACTTAAATGATAAAATTAGAGATTAATAAAGCAATGCCTACCAACTTACTACACGATTTGGCATTTAATGTTCCTTTACTGAGCTACATCTTGCAGTGAAAACAAAATGAATATCCCACATTACTTAGCTTAACGTATTATGTTATTAGTTCCACGTTCCACTCTTAGCTGTTATTTAGGTTGTGTTATGCATAAGATCATCAGTTTGCCTCTTACATTACATTGTAAGACTGCTTCAGGGGTTAATCAGCACTGTTGTCCTGCCACATAAATACTGTGAATAACACAACTACTGCCTCTTGATAACTAATTAACACTGTGCATATCAAAGCTCTTCTGACTATACTCCAATCAACCACGTAATCTCTTTACAGATGTAATTACTATTTTATTATGCACTTGGTACACACTTTCCTTACTGTAACTTAGACTTGCCTGCCTGTGACTCATCCTTTGCTATGTGCCATCACGCCTAGACAGTAGCAGAAAGCACAAATATAAAATGAATAAACTTTTTCATCATAAATACCACACATCAGCCTTTCTCTCAATGTCAATCAGTCTCTCCCGAAACTAGAAATAGTATGACAACCTACACAGTTCTACATATTTAAAAATGGCTTCAGTTTTCTTTTTATTTCATCTGCAGAGATTAAAACATTCAGTTGTAACAAATAATTTTTGATTAAATTTATCTGTGTAATGTTTATTTACTTATGACTTTGTAACTGAGGTAGAACAGTGATTCACATGGACCATTTTCAGGTACAGCCTGGGTGTACATAATACACAAAGTAGATAGAAACAACCAAGAATACATTCAGTATACAAAAAGCAAAGTTCACAACAATATACTGTAACACAAAGTGTAGCACAAAATATAGAGAATAAAACACTAGACTGTTGTATACCAAGACTGGGAGTTGTGGCAGTGCTACAGTTGATTATGGAAGAGGTTGAACATCACTGTAGGCTGATTAACACAAAACAGAAAAGTTATTCTAAGTGTGGAACAGCATAGCTTGTTGGGTAATGGATGTTAAGTCTGTACGATATTGCCTTTGTTATAGCATTTGCGTTTTACTTGTCACATTACATGTTGTTTGAAATCCTTCCTGAATGTGGGGAATGAAAATGTGTTGGTTATTTGTTTGATAAGGACTCCTAGATTTGGGGGCCCAGGATTGAGAAGGTGTGTTCTGTGACTTTTAGTCTAGAGTCTGGAGTCAGGAGGTTGGAGATGAAGGAGAAGGACAGGCACTTAAGGTTACAGATTGATTCCAAGTCTGCTTGTGAAGAATAGCAAGGAATCCATATGGATGAGTTTGTAGATCATGGAATCTACCAGGAGTGATTTTTTTTTGACAGATTGGAAACCATTTTACTTTAGAGAAGGTATGGCAGAGGAGTTCTCCTCTTGGTGTCAGAGTTATAAATCGGTAGGTTCCTGTAGGAGAATGGGGTAACTAATAGAAGGGTGTACTATAGGGCGTATGGAATGAGTACTACTCTGCCTACTGACTGCAAGTCTGCCTTGGACAGAAAGAAAATGTGAAATTTTCCTTACCAAGAATAGGAGTTTGTTAATTATGGATTCAGTTAGTTGGATATGCTGTTCCAAATTTAGTGAAGGGTGAAGTATTTGCACACCACCAGCACCACTGACTGAGGAGGAAACTATGTATCTATACAATGTGCACAATAAAACACATGTACTATACATGTAAATGTATACAGTGTGCTTAAGGGACTTGCATTTAAGCATTTCTGGGACCATCAAATAGTTCACCAGCTGTCTAGATCATAGTTCATTAAATAAGCTGATACCGCGGGCTGTTCTGGTGTAAACTGCAAACATGGTATATGTTTTCACTACCACTGCATTTAGTAAATCTGAGACTTTCTTTCAGCCTACACTGTTACAGTTACATTTCCACTCACTCTCTCCAAATAGGTGAGCCAACCTTCCATGACAGAGTTAAAGGCACTTACACAGCTAATGCATGAGCCACTGTACTGGGGCTCATCAGGATGCCACACTTGAATAATGCTCACAGATTTTTCTAGAATAAACAGGTTTCATTTTAGTACCAAACACTTTATTTTAATCCACATATATCAGGGGTTTAAGGAAATTATTTGGCATGAAAAGAGGGCAAGAGTTAAAGTAGGATAAGATGAATGTCTCCATAGAAAGGATACTTTAGAGGTTTGCAGGTAAGGCTCATATACAGAACACAAACAGAAGGTTACAAATCAGAGTTGAGAGGGATGATGAAATAGGTGGCGGGGGGTTCAAAATAACAAGACAGAGACAATAGGATTTTGGATGCAGGTACTTAAGGAGAATAAAAACAAAGATACCATAAAGTAGTGAAAGTATGCTAAGAACTACGCCAACATGTCCGAATGCCATCTATTGATCGGTCTGAATACCCGTTCCATTGCTGGTTCACCAAGCCATTGAAGATAAGTGCCTCATTGGGGTTTATTGTATCTTATTTTTCTTGATATTTTTGGTTGCTTGTGGGGTTTCATGTCATCCAAGAAGGGTAAATGCCAGTGTGGGAGACAGATTCTCAATAAAGACTGCCACGTGCACTGCTTGTTTTGCCTCTGTGCTTCCCATGACCAAACATCTTGTTCAATTTGACAGACTTTTGTTCCCAAGACCCGCTGTAGTAAGCTGTCTTCTTTGGCTTTGTATCTGGAAAATCAATGTCTTAAACTCTTAGCTAAAGACACAATGGATGGAACTTTACGCTATGAGGGACAGCCATCCATGAAGAACACGACCAAGAAATCTAGGCCAGATTCTTCTGCTGTATCTCCTCTGACAAACATCTCTCCCAAGGCGGGTGAAATCCCAGAGGTTTCCCCATGTCCATCAGTGGATTCTTCAGCCATGACTGGTTTGGAAGCCAGCATGGATCTGACCTTAGGCACGTCCTTGGAGGCATTGCAGAAGTCCACATAGGACATTCAGGGGGAACTGTGGCTGATTATTTCTGAGGGGCTTAGGGTGTGTTCCTCAAATCTTGGTTAGAGAAGATGTCCCTGCTAGAATTACTGAATGCCATCCAGGGTCAGAGCCTTCTACCTTTTATAAGGCAGACAACATCTTAAAGAAAAAGTATAGAGCGAGTGGCAAAATTTCACTCGGGGGTTAATTAATGCTTTGATGGCTTTAAAACCTCCTCACGGAGTCTCTGTTCCAGCTCCTCCTTGGTCCTCTACTCCCCTTAAAAGATTCAGGGAACAGGATTCCTCTGAGGAGGTGGATTCAGATGAGGAATCCCTTGCTTACTCCTCTCAGACTCCTCTCCTGTAGATTATGGGTCTGAGAAAGAGGAATCTACTAGTTCTAATACTCCTTTTGTGGAAATTTCTTTTGGGGGCACAATCTCTAGAATGTTGTGTCTTTCGGTTTTTCCCTGTTAGGGGTTGCCGCAGCGGAACTCCGGTTTGCTATTGATTGGCAGTAGATTTTTACGTGCCGAGTTGCCGGGCCTGATGCACAACCTTCAACGAAGGTATGCCCATTCACGCATGTCTCCACGCAGAAGACGGTCTAACTGAGAATCGAACAGGACAACGTCTTACTGTAAGGTGACAATGCTACCATAGCACCACCACCGCAGTATGATGGAGTTCTTTTAAATGGGATTGTGCTCAGGATTCTGAAGTACAGAAAAGGTATTATGAGCTCTGGCAGATGGATTCTCCCAGACATTTCTGCTGTCCCCCCTGTTTTGTCTACCTTGTTGGATGCCTTTTCTAATGCTTCTAAGGCTCCTGACTCCCAGCCCCCCCCCTTGCCCCCAAGAAACCTGATAGGTTTTATAGGGTGCCTGAGGAATGTAAATTTCTTTACAAGTGTCCTTCTGCTGACCCCTCAGTAGTGTCTGGGGCTTCAGACAAATCATCTCAATTGCTACTGTCTCCTAAGTTACTGCCTTTTGAAAAAAATAGCAGAACCATGGAAAGATTAGGGAAAAAGGTTTATACCTCTGCTACTTTAGCTTTTAGGGATGTCAATTATCAGGCCCATATGTCCAGGTACATGCTGGCTCTTCTTTTCCAGGCTTGTCAGGTAATTTCTGATCTTCCAGAATCTGAAGGGAAGACTTCTGCTCTTTTCATGTTAGGGACTTCCTTCCAGGTGGCTCGCCATTCCATCAAGTGTAGTTATGATGCAGCAGATGCTTCCTCTAGGGCTGCTGCTTTTGGGTCAGTGATTGAGAGGTATTCTTGGCTTCAGCTTCAACCTTTGCCTGATGATATTAAGACTAAGTTGATGGATGCTCCTCTTGATAATAACACTTGTATGGCAAAGCTGCTGCTGTTTTAAGTCTCTTCAGAATAAGGGCAAGGCTTTACAGGAACTTAAACACTGTTTCTCCTGTAGCTAACTATCAGATGAATTACCCCAATAAGCCAGTCTTTGTTTGTAGGTAATCTCCACCTCTCCCAAGGGCAAGAAAGGTGGGACGTCAGCTCCTCCTGCTGAAGCTACTCAGACTGTGCCCCAGAAGTCTCCTTTTCCTGATAAATCAGATGCTGTCTGGCTATTGTATTCTTCCCAGCCACATTCCTCTTTCTCTTCGCCTTTCTCTATCTCTCCCTGTTTGGTTAAAGATTACTCACTACTCATGGGTTCTGTCCATTATCCACCAAGGGTATTCCATGGCCTGGAAATGTCTTCCCCCTTTTATGGGAATTCCTCAGCCCCCTCAGGAACAGCTGTCCTTCTTTCAAGGGGTTCTTTGGGATCTCTTGACTCAGGGTATTATTCAGGAAGTTCCAGTTTCCCAAAGAGGAGGGGGGGGTTACTCCAGAATGTTCCTCATACTCAGGAAAAAGGGCACGTGGAGACCAACTTCAGACCTTTCTCATCCAAATACATTTCTGAAGGTTCCCTCTTTTTGAATGTTGTCCCGTCAGACGTTGTTCTCTCTTTTGCTTCCTCAGGCTTATATGCTGTCTCTGGCTCTCAAAGATACTTATCTCCATATCCCAATTGATCCCCTTTTCAGGAAGCTTTTACATATCTCTGTTGCTTCCTGGCATTTTCAGTTGTCTGCCTTGCCCTTTAGCCTTTCTACTGCCCCAGGGGTATCCACCAAATGCCACTACTTCAGGTATTATTGGCTTAGACTTTGATTTTAATTTTCCAGTAATTGCTTTTCTGGCAGCCAACAAAATTAAACTTAACTAGGCCTAATTATATTTAAACAGTTCAGTTACTGTATCCCAGCTCAAAAAATAATTTCATTAGTTACACTCATTTTCTCACCCAGTACTCCTAACAGAGTACTCTGTAAGGAATTTTTTAAAGTCTGCCAACTATTTACACTCCCAAAACACAGGTTTCCAGTTATCTCTTTCTTCCCTCCCCATCACACATCCAACACTTGCATCTACCTGAGGAAAAATTCAGTCTGCTTGGAATATAAAAATACCTATGTAAACACTTCCAAGCAAAAATCTTAAATCTTCTAGCCTTTGTTTCATATTTGGAAGTCACACATATGTCCTCCCATTGTTTCTTTGTAAAATAAGAATTAGTTCAAAAATGTCAGTATACCTTGAGGAAACATGTTTTGGACTGAATAAACCATTTTGTTGTGCTAACGTGATACACAGCAACTTCTGTACATGAACACATCACAGACCTTGTAACTTCAGTTACTTCATAACTTGTCTGAAACACAAAAGTATCAAAATGCTGCTTTATTACTATATTACAAAATGTCTTTAACTGGGTTATTTAATTATAATGTACTGATATGCACCATGTCAAATTTTGCAAGAAATTTCTTCTGGTTACCTCCACGCAGGTTTGGATTTTTGCTCAACACTACATTTCCAGACTTATGATACTCACTCATATTTACAAGGTAGCACAAGACAGAAGAAAATATTGGAGAGGCTAGAAATGCTAAAAAAATGTAAGAATTCTATCTACTTGCTTTAATTTTACATGTGTCAAGAAATCTTCTGACCACAGAAAAAGAAACAGTTTAAAACACGTGATGCAGTAATAATGTATTACATAGAAATAAGTGAGAAATCTGTCACGTAAACATGCACAATAATACTGACCGTGTTGAGGACTCAGAACACTGTTACACTCATTTACAGAAATAGAGCCCCTTTACAATCCAGATGGCATTCGGGACGCAAATTCAACCTAAACAAGAGAAATCGCAAGAACAGCCTGCAATTTGCCCTTAACCGCGCTACCACTTGTTAATTCCTGTTCAGACTGAGTGTGACAGCGGTCTTCCATATTAATGGGACATTTTATGATTTAACGTGTGCATACCTGCCACCAGCATTGGTTTTGACATTTTAGATGCCAGCTAATCCCTAACAGTGCCAGACACATAATGCAATTGGGAATGTATTATTAAAAAAAAAAAAAAAAAAGCAGAAAAGACTTGTGTCTTGGGGGTAAATTACAATCTTTTTTTCTCACCTATGAAGGGGAGCATACTGACCAATGGGATACCCTGTGAGGAAAGTTAGCATTCCCTTTTAGTGATTTACTACCAGAGAAAATGTATTTAAAAACAGATCCGTACCAATAATGCTTTAAATTTACTTTCAAGTTATCTCTATTTTTTCTTTCAATTTTGCGTGTCACTGTTCTACCAGTAATTTTAGACAATGGAGTAGGTGCCTCTTGCTTTCAAATTATGAGGGATTCTTCCCGGCAAATCACAAAAGACCACTTATGACATCACAATTTATTTAAATGGTAAACACTATGCTGTCATGAAAGCAAGGTACTGTGTGGTGAACAGCTTAAATATGTTTCAAATGTCTAATGATTTCTACAAGAAAACATTATGGAAGTATAAATTAGGTATGCTTTAAAAACTTGGAAGTAAACACCGAAGGGAAAAAGGTACTGTTCCCTTATTAAATATATAAATACCTGAAACATCTTTTCCTTCAGTAAAAAGCAAATTCACACATAGTGTCTCTAATTTTCATTTCAAATGCAGCAGTCTAGCTCAGGCCATTTTTAAGCTCTAACATGTAATAATGTGTGTATGGCAGATGCTAGACTTGTCCTAACTGGTACTCGGGTGGGGGGGTGGGGTTGAAACCCAAGCCTGGCACAAAGTCAGCTGAAAGTGTCTGCAGAGTAAAATGTGTAGAAAGATAGTCAGCTATCCAGTCTTAATGTGTGTCCTAGAAAGTAGAAAGAAATTACACCAACACCACAACTGTAACCACTTTTAATCTCTGAAACTAAGATTACATGCAGGTTGTATCACAGTCTCTGAAGACAGGAAAAAGCAACAAAACAGAAAATGGTGCAGTGTTTTGAAGAAGGCCACATATGATACAACTGCGTCCATTTAAAAAAGCTATTAAACTTATACTGCAGAAATAACGAGACAGCAGGACTCCTCATCTATTATTGTTTTATACTACTTATAAACCCAGACCTTAGATCTGTCATATGTGAAATCTGACAGAATCAAAATATTGTAAAACTTTGCAAAACAAATAAAATAGACTACTTTTTCTGGGGCAACTTCAGTATTTGCCAAGCAGATTCTTAGTATAAGAAGGCTTTCAACTGTGCATGCCCACTAGAGAAACTGATAAACCAAATGGCTAACTCATCAGTGGAAACCAACATTGACAAAGCTTGAGATATGCTCCAAGCAAACGGGTCCTCTGATGCAGGCAGTCTTTAAATACTCAGTCCAGAATAACAAAAACCACAGCCCCAAATCTTTTTTGCTTTATTTATTTTTAATATTTATTGACCAGGTAAGCCAATGGACAAACTGACCCTTTTCAAGGGTAAGCCAGGAGCACTGTCTGGTTAACCAACTTTCTCAAAGTTGCACTGTAGGCACATGAAGGTGGAGGGAATCTAACCATGTACCCTGGGCACAGGAAATAACTCCAACTCTCAGAGCTTTAATCTTCTACAGTAATCACCAAAACACAGAGGTGGGCTTTCTCAGTATTTTGATACAGTCTGTCTGTTGTTGATACAGTCTGTCTGTTGTGGAAGGATTTATAACATTTTCTGGTAGTTGCAAGGTAAGCAGACAATCACTGCCTACTTACTGGAATTCAGTGCATTAATCACAACTTGGCTCCAGCTCTGAAATTACCATGGCGAAACCTATGTTCTGCCAATGACAATGGCCTATCTATGTTGAATTCTACCTCCATTTGTACTGCAAATGTAGCCCCTCCCCCGAGTCTGTACTCCTGAATTTTAATTGATGCATCAATGACAACAACTGAGTTTCTATCAATATGCATTACTTCTAATGCAGCATTTCAAATTTTCACTTGCTACATAAATGCGTGTTCTTTATGTAATATTATGAAAGTACATAAACAGATCTGTAAGTAAACAGTAAGTCTCACAAAACAGGGAGTACAAACATAAATGCAATGTGAAGACCCACAATAATGCAAACATAAAATAAGGCAAATTAAAACAATGCACAGAAATCATTAAACAATGTTTCTTCAGGGGGGTACTCCTTCTTGCACTCACCAACATGAGAACTTGCCACCACTCCCCAATCAGTAAACATACTAGCAACACCCGTGACAGTTTTTCACCAATGAATAATCACCATTTATGAAGTGAGGAATAACCCTGCTTCTTTTGACAAGTGCTTGCTACTTGTACAGCCCTTCCACACCACCATTCAATTACAAAACATTCAATAAGTGAAGACTAAAACAAGCAAAATGAAAAGAATTGAAATCAAAATATGAACTCTGTCAAAAACCTCATGGCATTATCAATGTGAAGGTCAAAGTGATGGTCAAATGTCATGCTTTGTTACAGCTGAATTGTGCAAACAGGAGAAGACCTCTGGGAAGACAGCTTTACCTGATATGATGTAATACATAAAACAGATGTGTACAGACTATTCCCAGCAAGTCAGTGTGTGGCATTCTTGAGACGGCACTTTTTAAACTGAATATACAATTTAAAGGGTATGAATGGATGACGTAAAGACAAAGTCATGGCATGTGGGTTTATACTCCAAAAACCTCAGAAGAATGTGCCCTTTACACCAGGAAGTGCACTCCTTGGAGACCTTAAATCATCCACACTCACAGGAACTTCAGCTTGTGAGACTTAGGCCAGCACTGGAACCGTTTACTTACTTTTACTCAGTTCATCTTGTCAAAAAGAAGAACACTAAATTAATGCTCCTATTGTACAGAAGATGAATATAGAAAGCCTGAAAGGTACAGCCGGTATTGTGTGACGAGCAGTTGGGCCCACTTTACTGACGTATAATACTAAATGTTTTCAGTACAACACATCAGAATTAGGATCATGCCAAGCAGTGCCCTAACCACAGACAACCTTTTATGGCAGCTCTCCTCTGAGTGGTGCACTTCATCAAGGCAACATCAGAAATGTTGTGATGAATATAAAACAAGCAAAAGCAGAAAGGAAATACTACCCATACTTTGCATTTTTATTAGAAAACTACTTACACGAAACCACTGAGGAAACGGGTGCCTAACAGAACATCGAAAAGTATAAATAGCGAATGACCTAAAGGTCGAAAATGCCAGACCTTGACATGCTTTTGGGAGATTGCAGTACAGTGAAGATTTGAATATTTGTCCTTTCTTTACTGTAGTGTGATCTCAGAATTGTTATATATATTTAGTGGGGGGTGTGGGGGGCTAATAGCGAGTTCGAAGTCCAGCATTTTCGACCTTTAGGTTGTTCGCTATTTATAGTTTTCGTTGTTCTGATATAGACCCTGAGGAAACTGCATTTCAAAAGGCAAACACTGTCCTTTCTATGCTTAAACAAATCTACACTCCATTGCAGAAGAAAGCCTCATCATCTGCTGCTGTTTTAAGAAAGCTGTTCCTCAAACAATATTCCTGACACAAAGCACATGGACTGACTAATGTCAGGTGAATGTTTAAATGATGCATTATTTTCTAGTGACCAATATGGAGGACAAATAACCACCAGGCCATGAATCATGCAGTTTTACGTATTAATGAAGCATCTTACCTACATCATCGAAAGTGGACAAACCTACATGTCCTTCAGCACATCAGTGATTACTGCAGTTATGAAAAAAGATTAAGGATTATGATCAGGTCACCAATCATAATAAGCATAATATGTGTCCGAGATCTGGATGCCAAGAAGTTGATCTATGAGGTGAGAACACATAAGTTTTCACTACAATCAGAGATCGAATCATAATTCTTTGTAGTGCATGCAGAATTATCTTCTGAATGTACTAATTAGTGAAAACTTAGACAAAAAAACAAACATGAAGTGTTGTACCAGGTTTGAAAGTTGGTAAAGCAGTGAGGAAGTGGTAAATGTCTTGCATATTCCCTGTGTAAGAGAAGCAGTTGTAACCAAAGTGGTTGGTAAAGTATTGTTTCTGCCTGCTGTCTGCTAGAGTTGAAATGAAGCCGTTTTGTACCCTGCTGCTGCTGTTTTCTGGTCAGCGCTGTCTGCTTTTAGTGCAGACCTGATGTTAGCAGCACCAAGAGTTGTGTAAGTATCTTCTAAGTGATGTTAAGGTCAGATCTCACTCTGTAGTAGCTGTTAACCAGGATATTGTTTAACTGCTTTTAATGTAATCATGGTGCTCCATGCATGACATTCATATTGCTACCTTTTTAATATAACATCTTTGTGCAATTGCCTACTTTTCATGCTGCCATGTTTTTATGTCATACCACAAAACTATTTAGTGCAAGAATTCTGGAAAATGCAAAACCTAACGGGGAGCGAAGGCCCAAAATTAGGCACAGATTTAAACAAAACTGCTCATATAAATTTAGAAAGTTGCTAGAATAACAGGTTTTGCATTAGCATACATTTTCTAAAGGATATGAAGTCTGAAACTCAAAGCTCTGTCATTATTTAATAACGTCAACAATTTTCCAGAAAGCCACAAATTTTAACAGTAACAGACTAGATATGTGAGGCAACAATCTGAGCATTCAGAGAAATTCTGGGTGGTTGAGAGGTATGCTTTATGCTGGAATGTTCCCATAGCGATGTCTCCTGAATATATAATGCAGGTACTCACCGTTGCATGTGCCAACACATATGTAGAATTTTGATGGACTGTAGTGGATGCTTCTAAC
This sequence comes from Protopterus annectens, assembly GCF_019279795.1. Taxonomy (NCBI): domain Eukaryota; kingdom Metazoa; phylum Chordata; order Ceratodontiformes; family Protopteridae; genus Protopterus; species Protopterus annectens. The sequence continues at coordinate 1,024,394,581 of NC_056747.1, forward strand.
AGTTGTTGTGTCTTTCGGATTTTCCCGGTTAAGGGTCGCCACAGTGGAACTCCGGTCCGCTAATGATTGGTAGCTGATTTTTACGTGCCGAGTTACCAGCCCTGACGCACAACCTTCAACAAAGGTACGCCCATTCACGCATGTCTCCACGCAGAAGACGCTCTAGCTGAGAATCGAACCGGACAGCGTTTTACTGTGAGGCGATTTTAAAATACATGATGCACTTAAATTTCATTTCTATCACTTTTTAATGCTAATACCAGCACATCAAATAATGTGTCAATAGACTATAGACCTTTAAAGGTGTGCTGTTGTATTAGTATATATATATATATAGACTTTATTGTATTTGCTGATGATATGACATCTCGCTGCAAGAACAGGATGCCATTGATCACTGAAACACTGTAACCAGCTCTGATCTCATTTCCCATTGCTTAAAAATTAAATAAAATTACCTGCCATTATGTGATAGTACACTACATAACAACCCACAAGATCCCATTCATAAAAACCTGTGGAAATTATGGAAAGCCCCATTCAACACACAACTTACTCAATTACAGCATCTCATTGAAATGAACAGGAAACACTAATTCATAATAAAAAAGAAATCCCCAAAAAAGTATAAATGCAATACAAATGGGTCTGTTTGGTGTGATAGACTTCCACATGACTTGCTGAGTTACAACTTGATGAAGAGTCGGTTTGCCAACTTGCCCACAAAGATCAGTGTTCTTCTTAGATAAAAAAAAAAAAACAAAGTGATTTGTCACACTCTGGTTTTATTTTTGCAATAGCAGTGGGACAGGCTTTTTTCAGGGACTTGTTCTTATTTTTCCTGGGTTTTCTTTGGGACACTTCAGCAGACTGTGGCAACTACATACTTTGTCTATGGAATATGACTTTAGGTTACATACATTTTGAGCAAGTTTTGGTCTTTTTACATTATGATATTAAGTTAGTAAAACAGTGTGAATCATGCTAAAATATATATTACGTTTATAGCTTAGGCATGCATTTTAATTAGCTTAATATTTAGTGTAGAATTTTAAACTCCGGTCCTTTTTGCTGAGACTGCTATTTTATGACTGACTGATTATAGTTGGGATTTTCTATTTCATTTCCTTTTTCAATTCTAAAATGAATACATTCCACTTATCTCTCTCTCTCTCTATATATATATATATATATGTGTGTGTGTGTGTGTGTGTTGGATTTTACTATATATGATAAGTTTTGTCTAGAATCTGTATTCTGTGAAGTGTTACTTTTTTCTGATATTGGAAATGGTGGTGGTGGAGTTATATCACTTGAAGACATGGTTAAAATGGTGATATAATGTATGCACTCTGGATCATTTTAATCATATCCCTGTCCATTGAAAGGATTTGTGTGTGTTGGTGTGTGTGTGTTGGTGTGTGTGTGTATGTGTGTGTGTGTGTGTGTGTGTGTGTGTGTGTGTGTGTGTGTGTGTGTGTGTCTATATTTAAAAATATATGAACATATGCATACACAAGTGCGTGTGTATATGTGGATCTTATCACAACATCGACATTTTGGAAAGTCGAAGGTCATATGATAGAGACCATATATTCAACTTTCAAAACAACATAAATCTACATTTTTCAGGGGGGAGCATGTTCCCTTGCAGCCCCACACCCCTGCAAATTATATACAGTAACTCTGGAATTTCACTATAGTGGGGAAAAGGGTAAATTCCCTGATCTCCATACAGATGTTTTGACTTTTCAGGAAGTCGAACGTATGGTTTCGACCATTATGAAGTTTGAATTTCTGAAGCGTCGTTCATCTGAAGGGGATGTGTGTGTGTGTGTGTGTGTGTGTGTGTGTGTGTGTGTGTGTGTGTGTGTGTGTGTGTGTGTGTGTTGCATATAGATCTGGAGTATGATACATAAAATCTCTTGTATAATAAGATTATGCAGTGTATTTCATGGCAAATGGCAACGCCACAACTTGTAACTGAGTTCCATAATTTTAACAAGATGATGCTTCACATAACACTATTTCTTTTTTGTCAGAATTCCTTTAAATGAAAAAGCATTAAATATACTTTGAAGATGCCTAAATTGGGCTTTATGGGTCTAACATACAGTCTCACAAATGGACTATCTAGGGAATATTTTTATACTCTAGTTCCAAGGTGACTGACATAGGTTCATAGGTGTTTACTAGGCTAATGACCACAATGGCCTTTTTAAGCCTAGCCATGCATTCCAAATCTTTGACAAGTTCTGATACCATGGATATGTGCAAGCATGGGCCTGGGAGATGAACCATTTACAGGTTACCAGAGTCTATTAGGGACACAGGTGCCAAACCAGGGATGAATTTCTGGTTTCCCATCCAAATGTCCAAGTTGCATTTGAATTGGGTTAGGGAGGAACTCTGCCTCACATGGATGGGGAGCCTGTTCCATAGACAGGGTAGTCTCTGGGATACATACCTCTCTCTCCAGCATTTCCTATTTATATCACAGGCAATGTTTAAGTCTTTAGAACAGATAATTCTGGTACTGTTTGTTTTGTGGATATGCAGGAGGTCCATCAGAGAGAGGTCTGACAATGCCCTGCACGCCAGGCATAGACCTCAAAAGCCTGCAGGAGACAGAATACAGGGATAGGGCCTTGAGGCAGTCTGGAGAGGACATATTACTTACACCCTGTATTCTTTTAGTAAGGAACCTCTGTGGATGTTCCAGTTCCAGATATGCCTAGTTAGGTACACACCAAAGGGGGCACTGTACTCAATGATGAATGCCAAATACAATAGAACAATGACTTCCTTGGACCTAAATGCCATACCTTTGCTTATAAATTGCGCAACATAGAATAATTTCCTCACCCCTGTAGACACGTGATGATCAAAGGCTAGATTACTATCTATGTGTGTCCCTATGTCCCTGACTACTGGGTCAGCTCTAAGGGGTGTGTTGTCAATATGATAGTTACCAGGGATGGATGACTTCCCAAAGGATACTATTATGCATTTCTTGACATTTAGTTTTATTCCATGGCTCTGACACCAGTTGTTTGCCTGTGTCAGCACAGACCCTCTTGGAGAACATTTGTGTCAGTGTGAGATTCAATGACAGCTCCTAATTTTCAATCATTTGCAAATTTAGTCACCAAGAGACAAATGACATTGGCCATGATGTCTGAGAAGTAAATGCCAAAAAGGAGCGGTCCAAGGACTGATCCATGAGAGACTCCACTTGTGACTGGCCTCTTTGTACAGGTGGAGTCCCCAATTCTAACTTACTGGGTCCTGTCTGTGAGCCAGTTGGCTATCCACCAGGTGACATACAGGTTTGTACCTAACCTCTTGAGCTCGTCAACAATGCCTGAGTGGGGTATTGTGTCAAATCCCTTGGCCAGGTCAAGGTAGGCAGTGTGAACGATTCTGCCCTCATCCATTGCTTTGGTGACCATCTCAAAGAAGTTCACCGAGTTAAGTAGGCGTGGTCTGTCCTTGATGAAACCACACTGGGTTGGGTCCAGTCTGGAGATTTACTATATCTCTACTGATCATCTCCATGATAATTCTTTCCATGGCTTTACATACAAGACTAGTGAGACTTATGGGTCTGTAGTTTCCAGGGTCTGTAGATGGTCCAACTTTGTGGAGAGGGATGATTGTTGCCTTTCTCAATTCATAAGGCAAGAAGATTGTTTGGAGGCTACAGTTAAATAGTAATTCCAAGGCCATGACAGGTTATGTTTCATGCTATTTATAAGGCATTCTGGGATATTGTCTGGGCCCATTGATTCAGTGTTCTTGGTCTTAGAGAAAGCATTAAGGACCTGTTCCCTAGTGATAGTAGGGGGAGTTATATTTGATTATATTTCCTGAGGAAAGGTTGGGGGGAGAGAGGAGTAAAGTTGGAGCTGAATTTATCAGGCAGGAGGTTTGCTGTATCTTCTGGCTCAGTATAGGTGGTTCCATTTGCAATGAGCTTTGCATACAATTACATTATTGCCTTTGATGTTGTGGACATAGCTAAAGAATGCTTTGTGGGTGTCCTTGGTCAGAGAGGCCAAACTTAACTCAAATTTGGCTTTGGTAGACTTTATTTGTCCTCTGAGTTGTTTTAGTTTAATGAGAGTGCTTTTATCCTGCTGGGTGCTGCACCTCCTATTTTTTGCCATGATTTTCTTCCTCCTGTTATACATCCAATTAATTTTGCGATTCCACCAGGGTGGCTTGTTTTTTTAAGTTAGTTCTGTACTTCGTCCTGGTGGGTACAGCTGCCTCTATGCAGCTATTAACATGCTTGTACATGGTTTCTATGAACAGTTCTGCATAGGTAGAAGTGTTGTCAGGGTTTATGGGGGCTTGAAATTTTGCCAGCTTCTCACTTAATAGCAGAAGGTTAGCCTTAGAATAGTTCCTGAATATTCCCGGTTTAACTGGGAGTCCATGTTTTATTTTTACTTCAAAGGAGACCATTTTGTGGTCTGACCTTACCAGGGAAGGCATTACAGTAGGGAGTATGCAGCAGTCTCCCATATTAGTGAGGATCAGATTCAGTATGGTTGCACCCCTGGTTGGTCTATTGACTATCTGGTCCATTGTTTGCATTATTTTAGTTGCATAATTCTGGTTATGATGAGGTGTATAACATTCATAGTTATGTTTAGTTATGTAGGACTCGGTATGACTCTGTCAATGCATTTTTTCCCACAATCTGCTTGTGGTTCTGTTTTGTTCTACATGTAATTTTTTAAATGGGTACCATACATAGTTATTTTTTTAGCAAAGAGATTGTTTTAAAACAGGGATTCTGACTGGCTGTGTTTATTTTTGTGCAAACAGTGAAATACGCACTGATGGTATGCACAGGATTTAGAGAAATACAATTGTGAGCATTCTGGCACAAGATAAATGGATTTAATGCCTTTTTAAATGTATATCATTAGGACAAATACTTATATGTGCACCACCCCAATGTCTTTTATAAGATGTGAATGTACTGATTAACTAAATGTTGTGCAATTGACAATGGACACCTAAACTGCTGACATTTTATTTCTCTGCCAAGATTTCTGTCAAATCTTGAGGATGATGTAGCTATGAGGTCAACTTGTTTTTCCTGAAATGTGGCAATCTCAGAGTTGATTATTTTAGACAGCAAAAGCTGTGAGGTGCTGGGGCTTGTGCGTAGCATAAATGTTAACTCTCTAAACGTTTTTGTGAGTTTCAGATATTATTGTATTTGAAAGTGAGTCTATGGAAGAAATTTCTACTGCCTTCTTCAAATGAACAGACTGGTTTACGGGTGCAGGAGAGGAGTACAGACCTCAGACTAAATAATGAGAATTTCAAAGAGGAGAGTTATGGGAATAATGAACGAGACAGCATGCCACAAGGGGAACTACTGCTGATGAAGAGATGGTGAAGGCAGGACTGGCTGAGACAGCTGTATCACCCCGTAAACCGGAGTCAGGGGACTACATTCTATGTATCAGAGTGCGCATGTCGAAACATTAAAAAAAGAAGAACAGAAAGCTGCTGAACAAACTACTGTCCAACCACTACCTTATAAGCAGGCATCAGTAAAAGCAATGTCAGACAGGACGATATTGGAGGGAAATCTCTGCTGATCACTGCTCTACCTGTGTCAGTTCGACATGTGTCAGCCCCTTAGGCATTCATGGGAACAACATGCATATAAAGATGTCGAGTACAACTGATGCTAGTCAACATGGTATCTTGACAATCAATGAGATGCAAGCCTCCAGCTTTTCAGTTGCTGCTGCCAACATGCTACATTCGATTTTTATCAGGACTTTGGTCCCTCAGGACAGGGGATGTGAAAAATGCAGGACAGACTTGGACTGCAAACTCTAAAGTGGGAGTGTGAGCTGGCATAAAAATCACAGATGTATGGCGAGACATTTAGGTCAAACATGCAAATACTTTGTATGGAGAGACATGGGACATCATAACATTTATTGTAAAAATCATACACTTTTTTAATGTGAAAACAGGGGGTTATCTATGAGAAAAGTGTTTGAAATAATGTACTAGATGTGACTCCAAATACATTTTTGAAAGGGTGGTCAGAAAGTGATGATAATCATGTAGCAGAAAAAGTACTTTTACATTTACCTTATGCACCACGATATGTGGTTCCTCCAATGCCATCTTACATTTTTCTCTGAGTCATTACTGTTATACGATGGTATGTTTTACATAAATACTTCTGTAAAATACTATTTTTCCCATACCTGACATCACTGAAAGCTCATCAAATTCTACTCTCAGTGATGCCAAAGTAATAACAGTGTTGGGCTGCATTCATAAACTCTAAAGTATGCACCACACTGCATGAGAGACAGCCCTGTCCATTAATGTTCATGGGTGACAATGTTTCAGAGGGACACAGTAGAATTATGTTCGTATATACTTAATAGGAAGTTCTAGAAGCTTTTTATTAAGAAACCTCCCACATACTAAACATAGTCCAGCACTTAAGTTTCACTATGTTGTGATGTACATAACGTGTGGAGGAACACTTCATGCAACTTAAAGTATTACATATAAGCAGTCAAACTAAATACGAACTAGTAGCCAGACATTCTGACTGTACATCTGAGTCTGTGTTTATATATGGCTGTAATTAGCTTTTATTCTGAACTATGAATGCACTACTTTGTTGTAATTTTCCCAGGCTACAGCCGAAAAAATACAATTTCATATCAACATACTGATCTAGTCAGCAAGCAAGTACATAAGTTGGTATAAAATTGCACTCTTTGTCTGCTGTTCAAGGTTCAGGACCAGGACTACAACTTCTGTTCCAAACACCTCTCAGGTTGAGATGCACTGAAAATGTCGAATGTCTGAAACACTGAATGGGCATAGCATAGACCACAAAAGGTTGATAACAGTAATTTGACAAACTCATGGTACAGTGGGGCCAGGTGTCTTCCCCTTTCCTCATTGTAGTGCAATCTCAGAGTTGGTACATATAATTAGCAGGAAGGCTTTTTCCCCCTGCATAGAATGTGTGCCGACTTTTTCAGCATTCTGAAATTCGACCTTTTGTGATTACAGCTATACCATTTGGCATGTCAGCTGTTTGACATTATAAATGTATTTCCTCTGGCTAAGCTGTCCAGTATTTTTTTTTTACTGTATCGGAATCTTCGTTAAAATTAATATAAACATTATCTACTATAGGAACAACTCTTCCAAGTCTATTGGTTTTCTGTCATGCAAGGAGGTCCTAACAAGTTAGTATGAATGGTTTACTATATAAATGAAAGTGCAGTCCACAAAACTGAGAACCAAGTGCTGATAATAATTTATTTCAAGTAGAAAACTGATGAAGACTAGGAACAAACGTAAAGTACATCCAATATATCAAGCGCTTTCACCCGGGCTCTCCCAGGCTTTCTCAAGACAAATTAATACACATTTCAATAAGTCTATTTATACTAATCCTTGCCAATTCCAATGTAATTAGTCTTTCAATTGAACAATAATACTATTATTGTACTATAAATGAATTTGTAGTTTAAATAAATATGTATAGATGACAGTCAAACTGTTTTTTAAAGTTGTATAACATCTATTACAAAAGAAAAGCTTGCAAGCAAATAACAAAACATGGTTTTAATTGTTCAATTGAAAGACTAATTACATTGGAATTGGCAAGGTTTAGTATAAATAGACTTATTGAAATGTGTATTAATTTGTCTTGAGAAAGCCTGGGAGAGCCCGGGTGAAAGCGTTTGATATATTGGATGTACTTTACGTTTGTTCCTAGTCTTCATCAGTTTTCTACTTGAAATAAATTATTATCAGCACTTGGTTCTCAGTTTTGTGGACTGCACTTTTGCTTACCAGAGTGGTATTTGGTGGTTTACACTGTTTTTGCGCTTGTCACTATATAAATGGACCACACTGTCTGTAATCTCCCACTTCACTTTCTTGTATATGCTACCGCTCCTTCCATTGGACAGTCTCCATAACCTTCCAACAATACAGGTTACATACAATGGCCTGCAGCTTGCTGCACCATCTTTTCTGCTGCTCTGACAAACAGTAATAATATCAGCTTCAACCTCCCTAGCATTTTACAGGGAACAGGAAGGCAAGTTTGCACAACACATCACCGTGGAATCCACTAAAGCACCACAGCAGTCAAAAGCAAGCAAGTGCTTGTCTTATAACTGTAGTACCTTCATAAAACTACACAATAATTTGACAAAAGTAACACTGTACAGCCCAAGTTAGGTTAATCCTAACCTGATAATCTACAACCAATTGTCAGTACATGTTATATCCTCCTGAGATCCTTTAGCAGATCTCCTAAAGCAACTCTAGAAGGTTTTATTTGTGTGTCATACAAAATTATGTATAAAACTTAAGATTTGTAAACCAAGTTGTACAGTGTTTAAAGTTACTCTCAGAAATGTATTTTTTTTTCTGAAGCTAAAAAGGATAGAAGAACTGTGTTGTGTGAGGTTTACATATGATAATGTGGTTGCCAGTCCTTCTTTGCTACAATGAGACAGGGGAGTTCTCATCGGAAGGATGTATTCTCCAGTTATATTAATTATTTTTCTCTTTTTAAATTCAACACATAAAATCAATACATGATTACCACTTTCTCCTTGAATGGCTTTTTTCTACTTATCTGCTTTGGCATCTGGATGGGTATTCTCTGCACAAAGCAACCTTATTTTCAGACAAAACTTGGAAGAGTTAATCAGAAGTCAGTGAGAAAAAAATATCATAAAATACAAAATGGATCAAAAAATAAGCATATGTTTAAATAACACATCAGTGGACAATGACAGTACAGAAACTATAATCAGAAAATGTAAGGTTAACAAAATATAACTAACAATTTTGCAGCATGTGGAAATGCCATGCCTTTAAACAAAGGGCTATCAACAGACTGTTCTGACGTCCAAATGTCACTTTCCTTCTAAACTGCTACATCAACCAATTTAAGTTGAGTCCTACTTGCTTACCTGCAACAAATCTGCTATTAACTAAAAGTTTATTTATTTTGCGTTTATTTACTGGGTGGATTGATTAATCCTCCATGGACCTTTTAAAGCCAAGACTCATGCTGAAGGCAACTAAAAAGTGCAAACAAGCTTTTATGAGTGCAAATAACATAGGGTCAGTGGCAGTAAAATAAACATTATATAAAGTAAATACCAAGACCAGAAATCGATGTAAAACGAAAAGGACAAGTGTACAAGCAGGAGTCGTGTGCAAACGAACCAAATGTTTCCACAACAGACTAACTTAACATTTGGTCTCAAAGGATTTACAAAACATCTGAAGCCAGAGGTTACACAGGTAGGAGAAGCATACCAAGACATGCATCTGTCTGGAAATGAGGTAGAAAAGGTGGGTCGTTACTCAACAGGTGCAAGTGCTTCTTACTTGTTAGGTCATTTTTGTTTCACCTTAAAACGAAGGAGAGCCACTGCCTCAAACATATGTCATGGGATGATAAACTGCACTTCAATACGGTGAAGTGTGAAAGGCTTCTCTTGTGCAGAGAAAAGCTCTGGCCTCTTCTGCTTATAAGGTTAGGACTAAGCCAGCTCTGGTGGGATACAGAGATAAAGCCTTGAATATAGCACAAGTGACCCAGGTTCAAGGAGCGAGTTGATGGCGTTGGTAGAGGAGGATAGGTATTTCCATTCTGAGAGGGAAGGCAGGGCAAAGTAGGTCATGTAATACCTCAAATCTTCAAATGGTGGATTGTTAAAACAAGGCCATGGGGGTTGGCATTTGACTGCCTGAGCCACTGCTTTGTGATACCCTTCTGGGTAGGAGTGCGGAAGTATACAATCGAATGGAGAAGATGTTTTGTTTTTTTGCAGATTGTATGCCCCCCCCCCCCCAGGAGGAGTTAAGAGCCAAGAGAAATGTGCACAATCACAATGCTAGCCGGAGCATAAGCACCCCTCAATAGCTATTTGAATGATGGGCCATTCAGATGGCTCTTGCACTTGTTGCTGTGTTTGGACCCCTATCACAACGAAACAAATGGGGTCACATTTTATTCATTTTATCTGTCTATATCTATAGCCTATCCTTTGTTGATCAAGTTATTCCCACCTGGCTAGTCACTTCTTCAGGTGAGATCTGTGCTGGCCAGGACATTGCGGAACTTTCCTTACTGTTTTCGATAAGTGCCGTGGTATGTTTTACACCCACCTGTGTTACCACCAACTCAAGCAGATGGACTTCGATTTAATATCTCGTCAGAAGTACAGCAGTGTCAGTAATTCAATCACCTGGGGTGGGAATAGACTCCACAAACTTCTGGTCTTCCAGCACCAAAGGTGAATGTGCTACCAGTTGTGACACTGATACTGATGTTTTGGAATTCTGGAAATCCAGTAGGGGAGGCCTCACAGCTGGCAGGCATGGCAGCAAAAAAAAAAAAAAACACTCTTGGTAAGAATTTAGCAAGTTAGATCAAGACTCGAAATTACTACTCCTGTGTACTTGACCATAAGATACCCACCAAAAAAGAAGCGTACATGTTAAGTATTGTACAATGAATGTATGGTCAAGAAGACACAAACTTGCCAGCTCTATTGCAAGCAGTGGATCCATCATGTTTAGATGTTGACAATGGCGTAGTTTGCTGGGGATAAGGAGGAAACATTGCTTTAGACTGAATAAATTTAAAACGCTGAAGACTGGATGGCTGATAGCTACTTAGTAATGGATGTCCTCAAATGAAGCAGAAACCCTTCCTTTCTATGACTTCCCTAACAATTAGAAACCACAATATATTGTATCAAGCTCCAAATGGTTTATGAAGTCACAGGAAGAACTTAAGGAGCGGCCGGAGATACAGAAGCGGGATGAATATTAAACCAAGTAATGAGTCATTAGGATCCATGATAACTAATCAGGTTGTCTGTGTCTGTACCAGGTCTATATTATATATTCGAAGAGACTTTTCTTCGAACATATAATCATCGACCCCTAAAGAGCAAACGGCCACGTCCGCAAATTCTTTCCTCGGGAAAAAATTCAGTTGGCCGTTATAGAGAATTGCCCTTTTCCCCAACGTAGAGCGATCTCAGACTTGGTATATTTAGTTAGGGGGTGTGGGGGGGCACAGCCCCCCACATAAGGGGGTGTGGGGGGGCACAGCCCCCCATATAAGGAGGTGTGGGGTGTGAAAGCCCCTACTTGATTAGGGGTTTTGAAGTTTGTGTTTTTTGTGTGCGGCCCCATGAATTTTTTCCTGAGGAAAAAATTTGCGGACATGGCTGTTTGCTCTTTAGGGGTCGATGATTATATATTCAAAGAAAAGTCTATTCAAATGTATAATATAGACCCATCTGTACCAGTGTCTGTGTATGTGTGAGTAAGGTAGACTGTAGACGGACAGTGAGATTTTAGCTTTGTGTTACAAATACCATGACTTGGGTTTTGGATTTATTAACTAGAGAGGTGACAAAGTAACACTGTATAGATCAGTCATGAATCTTGCTACAGTCTTAAATTAGGCTTAATGTGTTACATATGGAGTCCAACCTAAGTAGACAATAGCAGAAATCTTATACAGGTTCCATGTGAGGTTGCTGCTAAACAGACAAAAACAGCAGTGCGTCAAACACTAAGTTGAAATGTTCCTGTAGCAATTACTGCTGTTAATGACACAAGCATCTCCACCTGTAACCTCAAGTGAGTTAATCATCTCTAAAAGCCTTTGGTTCACAGAAGTAAAGCTGTTAGCGAGAGTTTTGCAAATGCTGTACCACTAATCATGTCAGTGTCCATCTTACAGAAAGGTTGTCATTAATAGACCAAAGAGAAATCAGTGTCTCATGCTTTAACGTTGTTCTGAATGTCTGTCAGGATCCCATGGGCATTTACATATTCAAACAGCTGTGTACTCACTTTTTTTTTTTTTAATTATCTTAAAAAGGATAATAAGGAAAGAAAGGCAGAAGCTGGTGGCCAAAAGAGGGTCCCTTTTGCTTGGACACAGGAAAAACACCATGCTCTCTTCTGGAATGACAGAACAAAACCTTGACAGGAACAGCAAAAAGAAATGTAGGCAAGAGATCTAGTTCAAAATGAATAGTACAGACCATTTTGGGTCTATATTAGAACCGCAAAAGTCCTATTCACCGAATATGTAAACACCAATACATATTACGTGAACCATGAATACACAGATCGCCCTAAACCACGAAATTCAAAAACTCGAACCGTCATAGTCGTCCAACCCCACCGCCCACTACATACTACCTACCCAAACAAAATAAATAAACCACATACATACACTAACCAAAACCCTACTTCTAACCCTAAACTAAACCCTACTTCTAACCCTAAACTAAATCTTGCATATACTACCATGTATGCACTTACCTTAACCCGCACCCTAACCCTAAGGTCCGTAACTATCGCACACTTACCCTAAGAAGCTATACCCAAACAAAATAAATAATCCACACACATACGCTTAACAAAACCCTACTTCCAACCCTACACTAAACCTCACATACATTACCATATATGCACTTACCTTGACCTGTACCCTAACCCTAAGGTCCGTAACTATCTCACACTTACCTTACAGAAGGGCCAACCATGACGATTCAACATTTCGGATTTCACACTTCAGAACGATCGGTGTTTTCGCGGTATGATGAATACGTGTCGACGTTTCCGTATTCAGGTAAGTGGACCTTCGCGGTTTTAATAGGGAACCGACCGTTTTTACCCAGGCTGCCCACAAAGGGAAACCTCAGAAAGTGACCCCTAATATAACGAACAAGGATCTTCCTAAAATTAAACAGTACAAGTAGGGTCAAAAACTGCTGAAATCCTTTCGTCATGATAATTATGGGCAGTAAGAATCTAGGTAAAATGATACAGGGCACTCAACTTTTCTGTCCTGTCCAAATTGCTGTTTACACTTTTTGCATAAATGGCGACTCATGAACTCATGCCCAGAGTCTGCTGGACCTTCTTAAACATACATTTTACATTCCCAGGTCTCTCTCCTACATTGCTTTCTTGAAGTGAAACACTGATGTCTGACCAAAAGGGACATTAATCATGGCTCTTTAGCTTAAAGAAATCAGGCCCCTCTGGACTTATGCTTCTTGGGCTTGGGAGGAGTAATAGTTAACATGGAGCTAGTGGTAAAGAATCATCTGGAGAGGAGGCACTGCGCAAGGGAAACCAGTCAATGCTGACAAGATCAGTGAGAAAACCCTCTCTGGAAGAGATAAAGGCATCTCTGATGCTAACAGCAGCAGGTCTTTGATATTTTTCAGACTACAGAAGTAATCAGGAATGCCTTCGTTCAGTACCTCAGTAAAACTGATACCATCACGATAACTTGTTTTGAACCACTTTCAGCAGTCAGGAGTACAAGAACATAGACAGAACAACTGCAATACATAATCCAGTTTCTACAAGTATGACAACAGTTGCAAAGACAAGATGAGGAATGGATATACCAGAAGGCCAGTTACCATCTTGGAAAGTAAATAACGCGTGGCCTCATGCAACATTAGTGAGGTATGAAGAGGGCTTAAAACAAAAATAAAATGGCAAAAATTAAAGATCACATCTTTAGAGTTGGAAACATACTTCTCAACTGTCCCTGATTTTGCACAATGTCCTTAATTTCCCTTTATATTTTGCCTGCCCCTTGTAAAATGTTTAATCTCCCCCCCATTTTACATGCTGTTGAGGTGTCACATCACCATTAATTAAAGTGACCAAATACTGGAGATAATGTTTTTGCCGCCGAGTGGCTATTACACATGTTCATGCAAAATCTCTTTTCTATTAACTTTTTTTCAGTTTATTAGTGTAACCATTTGAAAATTCAGGACCCGCATGAGAGTCCCAAAATACAAAAACTGAATGGCCAAAAAATCTGACTTGTATATTCCAAGTTCAAGATAAACATTTCTCAGAACATTCCCTTTTTTCATGGTATGGCAATCTTGGAGTTGGGTATATATAAGTTTGGGGTATGCAGGGGAGGGCATGTCCCCCTGGAATAAAAAAAAAAAAACAAGTTTAGAGAATAAGAGCAACGTTCCAGTTCAAACATCTGCAGATTCAATCTTTTTTTTTTTGGTCTGTTGGTACTCAGCGTTAAAACGATGACAGTTCAATAGGCAGCCATTTATTACAGTAATATTTAAAAATGTCTCCGATTTGCGACTTTGATTCTCCCCTCATTATTTTTTGAGTTTGTCCAAATTTCTTGAGCGAAGAAGTTGAGCAGTACGCCTTGCAGCCCTCATTAAAAAAAGTAAGAAAGGCAGAAAAATAGTAGGTTTGAGAAAACACTTTCAAATGAAGTACAGGACAGTTACTTCAGTACTTCGTAATGCCACTGCTATAGTCTCCCGCCCAAATAAATAATTTACAGCACTTAGAAAAAAAAATCTGTAATTTACAGAAACATAACTAGAAAGTTAAATGACATAATTCAGCGGTCTCAAATGGCTGAGAGTTTGTAGATTTCAGCCAACTAACAATCTGGCCAGTTATGCAAGTTACTACGCGACTGACAGCTTTGAATCAGCATGACCCAGACAGAAAAAAAAAGAGTATTTGTTTCATTTTTCATCTAGTAACACATAACATTATAATAATAAAAGCACAGCCTGTATACTTCACGTAACTGACAAGGAATCAAGTAAGCTATACAACCACTCAGTTTTTGACATCAACTCTTCCTCCTGTGAGAATTCAAAAATTCTCACACCCACGTGCTAGAACTTCTTAGCCACACTTCAGAACTGTGGCTAGGCTGTCACAAAGTAGAGAAGGCTTGAAATGTTGCTACAAGAGTCTCCTGAAAGTGAACGAATATTCATCTCAAATATTTGTGCATACCTTTTTACTTTAAATGACAAAAATAATGAGCACAATTTCATTTAAAACCATACAGGTCTGCAGCACTCATTACAATTTCCAGCAGATGGAGGAACTTTATGTTGCATTACTGCTCAACCCCTGCCAGCAATTAACTGTTTCCTACTTACGCTGATAAAGCCAAAGCCACGGCTGAAGTTCACCTGATATGGCTCATTTTAGTAAAGATTAATAAAAGGAAATACTGCAATACGATGATAAAAGCATTTTAACGTGTTCTATGTAACTAAACGAGAAGACAATTGTTAAAGTATAAAAAATACAATGTACATATAAAACAGAACACAGAGTTACATAAATGCACCACACACGCACCCACACACACAAACAAGAACATAACTCACTCAATAGATGAGCATGAACATTGCAGAAATCCATACACAGACATCAGCAGCCATGGTTATATTTTACTTCACTCGACCATTCCGCTTTCCAATAGTACTAGTACTACTAAACTGGTGGAACTGAACTCCAGGTTCAACTACAAAGGCTTGTCACAGTAGCAGCAATCATCCTGAATTGCAAACTTATGCTCTAAATCACAATCTGCACAAACACAAGTAGTACACAAAACGGTGGTAACTGTTTTTTCCAGTGTCACAAACAGGGTAGGTTAATCAATCAACAATATTGAGAGGTGTCTGGCTCAGGGGTTATGACCTGTGCTTCTCAGCTTCAAGGTCATGGATTCAGTTCTGATCTTCTCTCACTGTCTGCACAGAATCTGCAAGTTCTCCCCATGTTTGTTTGTTTTCCTGGTACTACACATTTTTCTTACTTCCAAGAAAACACAATGGTTGACAGGCTACTCTCTAAGGTGTCCACGCGCACACACACACACACACACACACACACACACACACACACACACACACACACACGGATTTATATAATATTACAAAGTTATGGCAAATTGAAATTCATACCGCTGAGACCATATGTTCAAGTTATCAAATACTCAAAGGTAAATGCAAAAAAAATCCTACATTTTTGTACAGGGGTTTGCCCCCATACCCCTTACAATTGCATATGCCAACTCCAAGATAGCACTACAGTGGGGAAAATGCTATATTCATCACAAAAGCATTTCCATGTAGATCACAGTACATGGGGACTGGGGAATTACACTTTTCCCCACTGTAGTGTGATCTCAGAGCTGGTCTATATAATTTGTAGGGGGTGTATTTTTTTTCTTTTTGGTAGTTTTTTTTTTATACTCCAGTTTTCAGAAATTTGAATTTTGGAAACTCAACAATATGACATAAACCCATATATGTCCACATTTATCCTTGTTCTTGTAATACAAATAGTTAAAAGGAGCCCACGATGATCAGTCCACTTACTTGGTTAACACATGAATAAGTTAAAAGTCTCCCCCCATAACATTAATTACAGTCCTGCCAATACTTATTCCCTTCTGCTACATCTTCACTCCAGGTGTTGCACAAGACTTGTCTTTGTACTTGGCAGCTGTCGTAAGGTAATCAATCCTTTGCAGCCTACAGACATGCCTATATGGCAGGACGGTATGCCTTCTGCAGTGGGTGCCAGAATACTTGTATGGATCATACCTAGAAGGTATGTCTCCTCTACTACATTGTTTGGGGATAAACGGGAAGGTTGTACAAATGAGGAATGACAAAGTAGTGAGAAAGAAACATGTGCAAGCTGGAAGGGGATGCTTTATGCTAGACTGTATTAAGTATTACTTCACAGAAAAGGTTGAGCTGCAGAAGTGCACTCTGTATTAGCAAAAGCAGCAGCACAGTGTTCACATCACATCAGTTCGATAACGTTTGAGATATGGTAGCAAAAATGAAGAAGGGGTACAGGATAAGCAACTGCAGGAGGGTAAGCTCTAACAATAAGAGGGGCTTGAAAGACCACTAGTTTTCTTCCATCAGTATATTTGCAGATTCATGAATCATTACATGTGGTGCGTGGGGGGTGAGGGCTCATTATCTGCACCATAGTGCATGACATGCAATCCGCAGAGTAGAGAAGGATGTGATCTGCATGTTAACATGTTAACATGTTTTCTGGCAGAAAATCCGAAGGAAAAAATGAAGGCTTACCTACCTGCAGCAAACCCAGCCAAGACAACTTCCTGTTACTACAAAGACCAACCCTTCCTCCAGAAATACTACCTGAAACACACACACACACCATATAAGCATATGCCAACATGATGCCCAAAAAGATCCATTCTTGTACTTAACGTCAGTGCACTACAGGACAAACAGATAGGAGAGTCTTTACAGTGCATGATGTTACTCTGTGTTAGAGGTCAATGTTGGGTGGGGCTTTTCTTAATTAACAGTGTGATTGTGCAAGACGTCAGCATCAGGCCAGGCAGCCTACATGAGAAAGATAAAGAACACAGTTTAAACACAGAAAAAATGGAACTGCCTACTTAATGTTTTAATGCAACGTCATACAACATGACAACAAGAAATACTGGCAGTTTTATTTATATGTAAGTGCTGTGGTGTGTAGGAAGTGAAAACCACTACAAAGTGTTCATGCTTGGTCTCAGCACATCTAGGTCTATGAAGTATCTAGGGTAGTTGCAAAGAGCAGATATTTCTATGATTCAGTCAAGGCTTATAAAATGCAGCACTCCATACTGAACTTCACCTATAGCTTTGTCACTACAACCAAACAGCTTCAGCTATAAATGTTACATTAATGAAAGTTGTAAACTGCTTCTGTGCGATAGTGCTAACTTAACAGAGACAGTTACAGGACATAACAGTAAGAAGATCTAAGTAATACAGCTGCCATCAATTCAGCTTCCTTACAGTAAAGTCCCCATTTACTTCCATTGTGTGCATAGTTTCTGTTTGCTGTTTTTGTGATTTGAAACAAAAGATATTTTTAACGAATAACAAAAAAAGTAAAAGACCAAATTAAGTTCTGTAAAGGACTGTGTCTGTTACGCTTCTATGGTCAGCAATTGAATTAATATATCAGTGAAAAGATTAATAAATCGAACATTAAACACCGAACATGGAAATTACCAAACAAGCTAATCTCTAAAAATATATATACCAGTTCCGAGATCGCACTACAGTGGGGAATAGGGCGCATTTATAAAAGATTTTGTTTAGCTTATCTTATGCATCATGGTACTTCCTTGTTGTTGGCTAACTACGGCCATTTAATGATATTATTTTCAGAGATAAGCTTGTTCTGCAATTTCCATGGTCGGTGTTTAACATTTGGTTATTAGCAGTTCTACGATACTTTAATTCAGTGACTGAACACAGACACATCTGTTATACCACACAATATACAGAATAAACACTTGCTGCTGATAGTCAACACTTTGTTCCCCTTATGACGCTTATTGTCCCCTTCTCCTACAATGTACATAATAATGTCCACTGTCTAGGTCTGCCACCCTCCCACCCCCACTTATTACAATAATGATCACAAGTGAATTTGCCATGAAAACTTAATCTTTGATGATTCCCCAATAAACAAAAAATGCCATAACATGCCATAACACTCCTCTTGAAACAGTCTTCACTGCTAAACTATTAGGAATCCTCATTGAAGACCAACTAAAGAATTTTTAGTCCCTCTCTCTGCCCCTCCCTTGCCTCTACCTTCCCAATGCACCTTCCTAACAGATGCCTACGATCCAACTTCCAAAATCTAATAGAACTACATAAGCCTGCCCGCCTTCTGCCTAGCACATCACTGGAACTCTCTCCCACCTCTTATCCATACCACAGTCTCTGTATCTTCAAAACTTTACTTCACTCACACTTAATCTCACAATGGGAATGCTCTTGCTCCCATCTTTCATAACTTCCTTGACTATACTTATCTCTACACCAAACATATCTTCTAATTGCCTCCTATAGCCTTATCATTTCTGCAAGAATTATCAAACTTGTAGTAGCTTAATTTGTTTGAAAATATTTTTCATGGATTTGCCCTCAAATGCCAATTTTATTTAAACTGTTGTTACCTTGAATTTTTTCTATTTCTCATTTACTAATCTGTAAGTTTTGTAATTTTGCAATTTAAAATATTTGTATTTTCTGGAGCTTTTCTCCCCAGGACTCCATTGAAAACAGGCTTCACGTGGCCCAATGGCCCATCCTGGTAAACAAACTGCAAATAAATAAATAATAAAATAAATGCAACTCACACACACAATGAAAGAGTATTATAGGAGAGCTGGCCATCTGCATCTACTTTATAAATTAACTCCACATCTCTGTAATCATAGGCGAAACAGCAATCAGCACTGTTGATGAGTTAGGTATCAACAAACCAGCATAGATGAAGACATTTTATGCGAACTCATGTTAAGAAAGTGACTACATATTTTTCCCTACACAATAAGCAATGCATATTTTCCAGGGTAACTCCTACCTGTTTCTCTGACAATGCAGTGTTATTACTGTCTTGGAACATCCTCTGCCATCACTCTATGATGTTATGTCTCAGTTTGGTTTACCACAACAACTACCAGACATGCTGCTTTATTGAATGACAGAACTATGGCACCCAGCTAATTCTCACACCATGTAGCCTCTTTCACTTAATAACAGAGATTATCCTTAGTATGGCGGAATGGATGTCTAACTAGCATTGTACTACTGCATGCCATTCCATAATGTTGGTCAAGTGACTCTAAATTAATTCCCATTGTCACACTGCAAACAGTGCTGCAAGTGCAAACTGGCATAAATAACTTGGAAGCTGATCTGTGCCATGCAAGGAGGGTTTATGAATCCTACCCTAGATCCATAAATGATTCTGCAGTAACATAATAAAGGCTTCTTAATGTCAAGTCCTGAAATTATGGAAAAAAATAGTGAGGCTAAAGAACACTGCCCTCCACAACCTACTTATACCAAGACTGCCATATTTCATTGAGAAGGTAACACTCTAGAACACAGCAACGAGAAGGGAACACTCTAGAACACAGCGATGTTGGACTTCGTATATGCAAGCCCCATTTTCATACATAAAGCCTCACTACTGCTGGACTAGTTATTTATTTATTAACTTTTGTTTACTAGGAAAGCCCAAATGGGTACAAAGCCCATGTTCAGCTGTGGCTTGGGGGATAAAAACTCCACAAAATACTAAATGTACAATATAAACAAAGTTTAAACAAGGTCTAAAGAAATATGTACAAAAATACTGAAAATCAATAAAACTGAATAAACAAGAAATATCAGACAAAGCTATAAGAAGTGACTTTAGTGCTCATCATAGAACATCACCGAAGCAGGAAATTATTAGTAGAAAATGAAATAACATCACTAACCAACAAACAGCATCAAAATTTGGTAGTTAAAAGTAACGTGACATGCACCTAGAGTCATGCCAATCTGTAAGGTAAGAAAAGAACAGAAGTGCCTATGTTTCTCGTGGAAGAAGTGCAATAAACTCCCTTCAGTAAGACAGAGCCCGTTGGGAAGCAATGGTTTAGTAGGTAAGAGGAAGAAGTCGCAAGTATTTGGATATTTTTAACCTGGAGATTCTGGGAGTTTGTAAATTCTATGATGACTTAGATGCAATTTGAGGCTGGTCCTAAAAACAAGGAGATTGTTTACTTGTCTGATAGAGAAGGGAATGCTATCTGATAGTGAAGGGAATGCTATTCCATAGTTTTGCTGTGCTTACTGAGTATAAGGAGTCCACCAGTGAGCTGCTGGATTTTTGGGATTGTATTAGGTGTTGGTCCTTTGATGGAAGGTTCTTCTGGGTTTCTACCACTACAGCGACTGGCACTTGCAAGTCTTGGAATTTAAAAATGTTACTAAAGGGAAAAAGATAAAAGCCAGTATATGTGATATAAAGCCAAAGCTTAATAATGTCATGTAAATTACAGAGTGAAAATTATTCATGAACATTCTGCTAGAAGAGGTTCAGTCCTACATAAAGTTTAACGCAATCTTTTTTAATGATCTTTAATTTCAAATCATGAAAACAGCAAACACAAAACACCTAATTAATATATCAAAATAAAATGTAAATGAATCTCAATATAAATTAATAGGGAAAACATATTTTAGGTTACCATTAATTGTCTGTTCATTTCTCTTCCACAATATCAATCTATTTTAAACTTTGAGTTACATTAGAAAGAAAAGATGTCCTTTGTTATCACAGTGTGTCAGTGGCACAACAAGTAGCATACTTGCCAATGGTGAAGAAAGCTGTAGGTTCTATTCCCACACGAGACAGACTGACTGCTGATACTACAGTACAACATACGAGTACAGCACCCCTTTTAGTGTGACGTCCTTCAGATGAGATGTTATACAGAGGTCCCATCTGCATGAGTTGGTGGCTATGAAAGCTCACACTGCACTTATATGACTGTACTAAATTTAGTTTTCTAACAAAATGTTGAAAGTTTATTTATTTTTTTGTGGGGATTTTCTCACTAAGGCATCACAGAAACTGACTCTTCCAACGCTGGACATTACAGTCAACAAAAAAAGAGGGAGGAAGAAGAAGATCAACAACACACACCTGCATGATAATACACCTAAAACAAAAGCAGTGTTAGATCAGAAGCAAAACAAAGTAAGGCAACCTCTAATTGGCACATACCCAAACAGCTAAAACCTCAGAAATGAAACCGTAAAACAATGTAAATACTTAGGTATGTGGTTAAACCAATATGTCTCATTTTCACACCACTGAGATATGCCACACAAAAAAGTCTAACTTAAAAAACAGACTTGTCTTCTCCAATTCACACCTATGTGGTTCAGCAGGCCGATACAACCTTGGTGGCGGTACACTTTCTTTACCTAATCTCATCTTCAGATAGTAATACTGGCCTAC